>NC_091203.1:2860459-2942959 GCF_040958095.1 Procambarus clarkii
ACTAAAGTCTTTGAAAATGTAATAAGTTTTACGAAACGCACTCGTGTCGCGTCAGACTAGAAAGAAAAATGAATTTTGGAGAATTGATTTTTGATTTACCTCCAACAGTGAAAAGAAATGTACGAAAGATTGAGAAAATTCGTGTTAGAATTATTAATCTTACTTTTTCGGTCATATTTAATAATATATATATATATATATATATATATATATATATATATATATATATATATATATATATATATATATATATATATATATGTATATATATATATATATATATATATATATATATATATATATATATATATATATATATATATATATATATATATATATATATATATATATATATATATATATATTTAAGTGTGTAGACAGACACAAGTATGTAACCGGTCAGTGTAGAGATTTACCATATAAATGATCCAGTTGTCGATTCTATATAATCGGTCAGACTGGATTAGTGCGATGGAGTACCAGCATGAATAATTATAATCATTATGTTGCAGGGATACCCTGGTAGTGGGTAC
Organism: Procambarus clarkii; assembly: GCF_040958095.1. Lineage (NCBI taxonomy): Eukaryota > Metazoa > Arthropoda > Malacostraca > Decapoda > Cambaridae > Procambarus > Procambarus clarkii. The sequence goes on from NC_091203.1 coordinate 2,860,993, forward strand.
CCTGGTACCCTGCAGTGGGTACCCTGAGGTCTGTGTAGTTAGTTACATTTACCTGATGATATAATTTTCATTGATTATGTGAATGCCATTTCTATATGTTCATTTGCATGTTTTATGTACTGTGTTGTGTGGTGAGTCAGTAGATGTGATTGCTGACTGATTGCCTAATGATGTCATTAGCATGTGGGGTATGCTGACGGCATCATTATGTTGCAGGTTTGTGCAGTGTTGTTATCAGTTTATACGATATTGCTGCCCTGGGAGCTGTGTTGATGGTTTAAGGGACCTCTCGGATTATTCAGGAGAAATTCACAGTACTTAATGAGAGCAGGCAGTTGATTGGTTAATTGCCTTGCTGAGGTAAGTGTGTGTTCACAGTAGTCCTTTGCAACGGTTGCAAGATAAGGGGGGCAGTAATATTGGTATACTCTTGTTGTTGCACAACAGTGTGTCATTATTGTGTGGGCACAGTAATTAACGAGTTGCAGTAGCCGCAACTGTATGTGGGCAGTGCATTTGTGCTGTTGCATGCCATTGTAGTGTGACCTATGTAACACTGGGGTTACTTTGTTTCTTTAAGTTGTGTTGAGGACTTAAGGATTCAGTGAGTTAATAATTGGGGAATTAACTGGATAAGGGTTGCACACTTATTGTTGAGTGAGTGAGGGCTGTTATGACAGAAAACAGCGTTGAGCTTGAGAGAGATACGTCTCGGGAGCAATTAATTGTCCGTGTGACAACTAATTGACCACTCTAGCTAATTATATAATTAGCCTTCTCATCATGAATTCACGTAGTGGGAGAGGATCTGTCAGTATTTGTGTTAACGGTATTTGCTCGGGACTAATTACCTTTCGGGGGTATAGCAATTAGTGGCTCATGTTAATTAGGGGAGTAATTAACGTCTGGAGGGCTCAGATGACTCGGTAAAGCGAGGTCATGGAGCTAGCATAAATCGTTGTATTAATCATATCCTGTCTGAGGACAGTGGATTAATTGCACTCATGTTAAATTAGGGGTAATTAACTCCTTTCCCGTGAATTCACAGTGTTTGATGAGACCTGCTTAGGCAGTGCGGAGTGAGACGTATTTATGGATGATTAATTATCGGTCCTGGTGACAGTTAATTAATTGCTCGGAGTTAATTAGGGTAATTAACACTCACTAGTAATTTTTTGACACAGACTGTTGAGAAGCTACCAAGTTAGGGTAGGCTTAGTTAACGTAACTCAATTGGGATGTAATTAGTGGTCCGTTTGACCTTAATTAAGAATTACTCACTGAATACTTGCAACGAGTCAAGTGTGATGTAATATAAGTTTGAGTTATTGTTAACAAGAGAGACAAGTGTTAATGATTAACGTAGAGTATCATCATCTTGTTGTCTATGAGAGACAATTGTTTGTGATTACCGTAGTACTTTGTTGCTGACTGCTGCGATCAGTCAATTAACGTAATTAATCACATAATCAATGTATTGATTAAGGCAATTTCTTTTGGTTGTCGTCTGGTGACGAGAATAGAGTAATCTAGGGATTTGTGGAGCTGTGTCCCAGAATCCCGCCTTGCCTGTCTTTGTTTACTGTTTACAGTGCAACTTCTTGTAGGGAGTTGCAAAGAGTGTTCACACTGGGTTGTGATAGGGGGAGTCACTGTTGGACTACCCGCCTAGTAACGTGGGTCTCTCCTGGGGGGCGGGAGGACCCTTAAGCTTGTGATTAGAGTAAGCTGTCAGGGAAACCGTGACACTATTGATTGCATGCTTGCGTCTTCAGTGGGCATCATTGTTCAGTTAGTCCACTTGTCAGCCCGAAGTGTCAGCAGGATGGAGCCTGCTGTCATTTCTCGAGGGGCTGTTGAATAGCTGTGTTGCAATTGCCACTGGATGGACAATAACGTAACCATTCGCTGTGGAGTAACTTAGTCTGTGATATTTTTCTTTGATTTGCAATATTGCGTCATCAGTGGGCACACCTGTGTTCAGGTTAGTTCAGTATGCAGCCGCACAGCAAGGGTTGCTATTTAGCTGTTTGTTATCGTGCCACTGAATGGACATTAACGTAACGTAAACTCGGTAATGTAGTAGTTAGTCTCTTGTTATTAATAAATTGTTATGTTATAGAAAACGGTCTTTGATGTCAACCCTTCAACCATATTATTCCACACATGTTTCTGCATATTACGATTAAATGTTGATGTGATCTTGATATGACGGCTGTTCTTGGGAATTCGAATTACAATTCATAGCGCCACATCAAATATAAATATTTGATTGTGAGAACCCGTCGGTTACCCTTTATTAGTTTTAACGTCCTGTTTAACTAGGAGGAGCCAGCGGCCTATTGTGGACAGGTTTTCACCCCTAGTGGTGGAGGCCTGGCGGTTTGCTCCCGCTTTTCCTTTTTCTATTGGACTCATGCTTAACTGCCGTGAGCAGCCTTTAAACTTGTAGTCCACCTCCTAAGGGAGGTAGGCGTAGAAAAAAATCTCACAGGAGTGATAAATGGTTGGGAAGAAGAGGGGACGGGGGAGTGGGGAATGGTTGGGAGGTCGAGAGGACGGAGGAGTGAGGAATGCTTGAGGGGGATGAGGGACGGGGGAGGACTGGGAGACACGGGAAGGTTGCTGTGGCTCACCAATGCATGGCCGGGTATAGCTAGTATATAAATAAAAATGTATATGATCGTTTGTTTAAAATCGCTAATCTCTGAAAGTTCTTCACCGATTGCTTTGAAATTTTCACACAACGTTCCATTCACATCTGAGCAGGTTTTTATATACAGACTATATGGGGGGTAGGTTTACATGTGTTCAACATTTGGCTGCTGGAAAGGGTTCTCCGTCGGCTTCGGGCTGTTTTTGATAAGGACTTCTTCTCGTATGAACTTCTTTTTTATATTCACTGAGCATAGTTGATTTGTAATATAATTTTATTAGAGGTGTTGTGGTTTCTGTTCTAGGTTCAGGATTGTACCATCGGTCCAGGTGTCTTCTTACAGCAGCGTTCATTTCCGTGTTGCTATATCCATTGTTCACCAATGTTCATTGTACCTGAGTTAATCTTTCAAACTCTCTACTCACGTTGCTCCATTCGGAGCAGTGGGCATGCACTCGACGAATATAAGCATTGAGAACACTGGCTTTGTATCTTTGGGGCACTCACTTTTACCGTTTAGGCATAATCTTATGTTGGTAGGCTTAGTATATACGCTGGTGCTTAAAGAGGTTCCTGTTTTTGTTATTAGTACCTCCAAGAATGGCAGACTGTTTTTTCACTATTTTCATGTGTAAATCGGAGTACTGACTCTCTCTCCAGATGGCTTTTTAGATCAATTAGTTCGTTTAAGTCTTTTACTATGACGAAAATGTCATCTACATAACGGCAGTATACAATTGGTTTTTGTCTGCTACTGAAGACTGTCTTCGATGGTTCCCATATGAAAATTAGCAAATAACACTCCTAAGGCCGGCCACACACGTGCAGTTTTAACTGACAGTTATGACTGTTCAGTTATAACTGTCACAGTTCAAACTGACGTCAGTTAAAAATGAAATGCACACACACACACACAGTTCAATCCCTCAGTTTTACCATGGATTCCGAGGAGTACGATCTTGCCGCTCTTGGTGTATTCTTTGTAATGCTACAAGCAAATAAAAAAAGAAAACTAAGAAGCGTAAGCAGTAACTTTTAACTTGCCACAGGCAAGGTTCACATCGATAGAGTTCAATGAATTCAACAATCACTTGGTTTTGTTTACGTGCCATCTCAAACTGCACCGCTACCACCTGTAGAAATGAGAAGTTGAGAACTGTACAGTTACGAATCCCCCACACACGCTCAGTTCTCACACTCCTTTCAGTTAAAAATATGGAACACTGCATTTGTCGCAGTTTAACTGTACAGTTCTGTTGAACTGACGAAATGAGCAACTGAGATACCCATACACGTGCAGTTTTAACTGAACAGTTATAACTGTCAGTTAAAACTGCACGTATGTGGCCGGCCTAAGGGGAAGCCCATTGCTACTCCGTCTATTTGTAGATGCATGTCCCTTGCTGACTGATGAAAGGAGTTTCCTTTGTCCATAAAGGGACAAGTATATCAGCATCACAAGTGTTGATCATTCTATTGCCTTGATTGGGAAGATAGATTAGGATTTTTTATTGATCTTAACTAAAAAAATATATATTACTAAACAGTCCATCTGGTTTATCCATTCGTACCTGTTATTCATTCACAGAGAGTTGCCAGTGAATAGTAGAAGTCGACTGTGTTCCCCCCCCCCCCCTGTAGTATCCTTAACTCGCTCATTTTACTCTCCCGTGACTGGTATCCTTCGTCGCCGGTCACTTTAAAGTACTTATGTTCAGCAAAGACGAAGGTGGTGCCAGCATTAAGTAGTTTTAAGTAACTTTAAGTTTTAGTCATAATTAGCAACAACTCGTTTGGTGGTGGTATCTGTGGTGATACACCTACGATACGTTATAACTACGTTATAAACACATAATTACTTTCCATCCACTTCAAGACCCAGAGTCAAACGCAGACACAGCAGCTGTTGACCCTACTAATACCCATTGATTAATTTATTCATTGATACCCATTGATCCATTTAGTCATTGGTATATTCTTAATACCCCCTTGTTATGGCATTCATCCACCACTTTACTCAAAAAGTATATAATCCAATGTTAAACACGGTAAAATTGTCTTTGAAAATGTAAAGTGTACCTTGCATACCGCATCTCCATAGCGCCAGACTATAATAAAGTATAAAAAGTAACTTTGGAGAGTTAATTTTTCAACTTCCCTAGACAGTGAAGAAAAACGTAAGAAATATTGAGAAGATTCGTGTGAGAATCATTAATCTTACCCTTTCAGTTTTACATATATAAAGTATGTCGTACGTAGTTGCCAGAACGCTACTTGGGATAATAGGCAAGACCCGATTTCCCTACAAGGCAGTGATTTTCGTTATTTAAAAACCATATTTCTAAGGTTTTTTAATTGCTATTATTACATTATGTTAAGAACATAATGTAATAATAGCAATTAAAAGCGTGATGTTGTTTTTACAGACTTAGTTATGTTAGGTTAGGTTAGAATAGGATAGGATAGGATTGGTTAGGTTTGGAGAGGTTAGGTTAGCTTTGATAGGTTAGGCTAGGATTGATAGGTTAGGTTAGGTTTGATAGGTTAGGTTTGATAGGTTAGGTTTGATCGGTTAGGTTAGGATAGATTAGGTTAGGTTAGGTTTGATAGGTTAGGTTAGGTTACGTATGATAGGTTAGGTTAGGTTAAGATAGGTTTGGTCATATTTATACGTTAGTTTTAACTCCTATTAAAAAAAATCCTATATATATTACAGTTATCCATTATAATATAATGGATAGCTTTATCCTTTATATAAAAACAATATTTATATTTATAATAAGATTTTTTTTTAGAAAAATATATAATTTTAGGAGAACTCGTCCTATTAGGCCAATCGGGCCTTCATATGACTATATTGCTCTCCATACGAGATTGTGTAGCAGTAGTGGAACATTAGGCAAGGAATCCTGGCTGCTGCTTGGCCCTCTTGGCCCCCCTTCACCTGGAGCTTGGCCCTCCTGGCCGCACTTCCCTGGAGCTTTGCCTTCCTGGCCCCACTACCCTGAAGCTTGACCTTCATGGCCCCTTCTCTGGAGCTTGGCCCACCTGGCCCCCTTCCCTGGATCTTTGTGTGGTGCGAGTGGTTCTGCTACAGATCCGTTAAAACAACCTGGCCCTGCTGCTTCAAGGTTAAGCCCTTGCTCTCCTCTCTCTACGATGAAGCTTTTTCTCCAGACTACTCTTACATCTCTCCCCACTTCCCGCTCACACTTTACCTATAAAAGTCGATTGATTAACTGACTACTGACCTTCCCTAGAATGGAACCCCACATCAACTGCCTAACTCCGGGGTACCTTTTACTGCGAGGTGATCAAAAGCATTAGGTAAAAAGTAAACTTTTCTGTCCCCCGCGGGATTCGAACCCAGGAATGCCGATTGTGAGTCGAGAACGAACCCAACTGTTTTGCAGATATGATCAATATCCTTAGTTAATACAAAAATTAAAGTCAACATTTTGTGTTAGAGGTCTCCACATACCTTATAACAGTCAGCCAGAAGGATAACATTATCAACAGGTCCCGCAGCCATCCTCCTCCGTGGCTCCCAGTGTACTGAATGACCAACTCAGCACCGATGTGTGGCCTCCACACTGCCAAATGCTGCTGTCATGTTTTAGCGAGAGTTTTTGGTTTGCTATTACATTTCCCTGTCATAGTTGATGGCATTTGTGTTACATAGTTTATGATGAATATATGTGACCCCATCACACAGGATAGTTAGTCCTACACGGGCATGTGATCAATCGCCTGCACTGGCAATTTTTTTTTATTTTGTTCCCTTCAACTCCTGGCAACTTCGGGAGGTGGAGGGTTTTCATATAGTTTCAAGGGCCCCAGTTCCCCCAACCACAACTCATGGGAAGAGGTGAACGCTCCTGAGCACGCATATTTTTCTGCAACACAAACTAGAATTTATACAAAATGGATAGTTGGCCTCATCTCATCTGACGGAGTTAATTAAGATGACATCATTAATGGTTAGTTAATGACATTTACCAGTCTTTATGCATGACATTACACACAATGGAAAGGGTTGCATTGCGGTTACCTTGTGATGATTTCGAGGCTCAACGTCAATGCGGTCCGGTCCTCGACCAGGCCTCCTCGTTGCTGGACTGGTGATTCATACTTTAGGCTGTTGGACGCGGCTGCTCGCAGCCTGACGTATGAATCACAACCTGGTTCATCTGGGTCCGCAGTATTTCAGTAAAAGAACATAAGGGTTATCTTGAGATGATTTCGGGGCTTTAGTGTCCCCGCGGCCCGATCCTCGACCAGGCCTCCACCCCCAGGAAGCAGCCCGTGACAGCTGACTAACACCCAGGTACCTATTTTACTGCTAGGTAACAGGGGCATAGGGTGAAAGAAACTCTGCCCATTGTTTCTCGCCGGCGCCCGGGATCGAACCCTGGACCACAGGATCACAAGCCCAGCGTGCTGTCCGCTGGGCTTGTGATCCCGGCTCCCTTAAAACGACCGGCTGAAGGCAAAAGCAATAAACCTCTGTTGTTTAACATCGTGAGTTTAACATCGACATACAAATCTCAAAGTGTTTCAATACAAAACTCAAAGGTTGTATTGTTTTTAGCATGTCGTGGTAAATTGGTCTTAGGCGTATAAGGTGTGTGCTTAGGCTTACCCAGTGTGCAGGTTCGAATCCTCCTCATCTTTCCTACCGATTTTCTCAGAAGTATCATACAAATAATAATATTAATAATACTGTTTTCATAAAATATATGCATACAAAGAACATTAGTCAGAGGTGTATAACAGGTGTACAACAGGTGTATAGTGCAGCCTCGTGGCTACATTCACACTACAGGCTTTCCTGGTGGCTAAATTCACACCACAAGACTGCCTGGTACCTACACGCACATTACAGGGCTGCCTGGTTTCTATACTCACACTACATGGCTGACTGGTGGCTACAATCACACTAAAGGGCTACCAGGTAGCTATCACTCACACTACATGGCTGCCTTGTGTCCTTACTCATACTACATGACTGTATGGTTGCTACACTCACACTACATTGTTTCCTGGTTACAAAACTCAAACTACAGATTTCCCTGATGGCTAAAATCTCACTACAGGGCTGCATAAAAGCTACACTCACGTTACATGGCTGCCTGGTGGCTACACTCACACTACATAGCTGCTTGGTGGTTACACGCACACTACATAGCTGCCTGGTGGCTACACTCACACTACATAGCTGCCTGGTGGCTACACTCACACTACATAGCTGCTTGGTGGTTACACGCACACTACATAGCTGCCTGGTGGCTACACTCACACTACATAGCTGCCTGGTGGCTACACTCACACTACATGGCTGCCTGGTGGCTACACTCACACTACATAGCTGCTTGGTGGTTACACGCACACTACATAGCTGCCTGGTGGCTACACTCACACTACATAGCTGCCTGGTGGCTACACTCACACTACATAGCTGCTTGGTGGTTACACGCACACTACATAGCTGCCTGGTGGCTACACTCACACTACATAGCTGCCTGGTGGCTACACTCACACTACATGGCTGCCTGGTGGCTACACTCACACTACATAGCTGCTTGGTGGTTACACGCACACTACATAGCTGCCTGGTGGCTACACTCACACTACATAGCTGCTTGGTGGTTACCGTCACAATACATTGCTGCTTGGTGGCTACACTCACACTACTGAGCTGCCAAGTGGTTACATTCACACTACATTGCTGCCCGGTAACTACACTCACACTACATGGCTGACTGGAGGCTACAATCACACTACATGGCTGCCTCGTTTCTACATTCACACTACATGGCTGCCTAGTAGCTACACTAACATTACAGGGCTGCCTGGAGCCTACACTCGCACTACATGGCTGCCTAGTGGCTACACTCACACTAAAAGGCTGCCCGATCGCTACAGTCACACTACAGGGCTTCCTGGTGGCTGCACTCACACTACAGGGCTTCCTGGTGGCTACACTCGCACACTTCAGGGCTGTCTGGTGCCTACCCTCACACTACAGGGCTGCCTGGTGGCTACACTCACACTTCAGAGCTGACTGGTGGCTACACTCATACTACGTGGCTGCCTGGTGGCTACACGCACACTACAGGGCTGCCTTGTAGCTACACTCACACTACTTGGCTATCTGGAGGATACACTCACACTACGTGGCTGCTTGGTGGTTACACTCACACTACGTGGCTGCTTGGTGGTTACACTCACACTACGTGGCTGCTTGGTGGTTACACGCACACTACATAGCTGCTTGGTGGACACACTCCTGCTAAAGGGCTGCCTGGTTTCTACACGCACACTACGTGGCTGCCTATTTCCTGCACTCACACTACATGGCTGCCTCGTTGCTACACGCACACTACATGGCTTCCTGGTGGCTACATTCACACTACATGGTTGCCTGGTGGCTACACTAACACTACATGGCTCCTTGATGGTTACATTCACACCACATAACTGCCTGGTGGTTACACGCACGTTACATGGCTCCCCAGTGGCTACACCCACACTATATTGCTGCCTGCTGGTTACACTCAAAGTACATGGCTGCCTAGTGGCTCTACTAACACGATAGGGCTGCCTAGTGGCTACACTCACACTACATGGCTGACTGGCGGCTACATTCACACTACATGGTTGCCTGGTGGCTACACTAACACTACAAGGCTGCCTGGTGGCTACACTCACACTACATGGCTGCTTGGTGATTACACTCACATTACATGGCTGCCTAGTGGGTACACTCACACTACATGGCTGACTGGCGGCTACAATCACACTACATGGCTGCCTGGTTGTTACAATCACACTACATGGCTGCCTGTGGATACATTCACATTACAGGGCTGCCTGGTGCCTACACTCACACTACATGGCTGTCTGATGGCTACACTCACACTACAGGGCTGCCTGGTGGCTACACTCACACTACAGGGCTGCCTGGTGGCTACAGGACCACCAGGCTACTACAGGAGAGGACCACGGGGCCCGGTCGATGTCGGGCCCCGTGGTCCTCTCTTGTTCTTATGTCTTACATGCTTCTTCGGCTTTGTGTATTCATCGACAGGTGGGTCTTCATAATGTTTGAGCATGTTGACGTGGTAATTCTTCCTGGCACCATCGACGTCGAGCACGTAGTTTAACGAGTGCGAGCACTCCACTACCGTGAATGGGCCCTTCCACTGCAGCAAGAGAAGTAACTTCCTTCCTGCTGGTGGGAAGTAACAAAAGTACCTTGTCCCCTACATTGAACTTGTGTTCTTTTATTTTTTTCACCTTCGCAGACACTCCCTGAAGGTCTCGTAATTTCCAAGGTTTTTCTGGGCGAGTCAGCTTGTTGCTCTCTGACCTCGTGGTGACAAGTGCCACGAGCGAGTTACCTGTTAATGGAGTTGCTGTTGCTTCAACCAGGGGTTTTGATTCTCTCTCCATTTCTTCACAGCTTGCTTTCTCTCCCTTATTCTTCAGCTGGGTGAGGGTGTGGTCACTCCCTGTGACGTCACCCCCGGGCGTGTCACCCGTGGCACCAGCTGACTAAGGGCGGCTGCACCCAGCTGTGTCAGCTTCCGCACTCTCCCCCGTTTTCTTTGAGGGTGGACTTGGGCAATCAGAGACTCCCGGGACATTCCCCAATAAAAGTCCATATACAGCACGTTCCTGTTGAACGGCACGAATTTTTCCTTTGATGTAAGGTGTGTCGACCCACACATACACCTCCGCCATCTCTTTAGCATAGCCTTTTGGAAATTTGACATAGATGTATCTACCTGTCTCAGATCCTGGCTTTACAACGCTTTTTCTTACCATGTGGGTAGTGGCGCCTTTGTCACGGAAGATTTTCGCGGATTTTCCATTAACATTTCCGTCCACCACCTTAAGGGTCCAAGCTAGTGGATCCTTTCCAATGTTGGGATGTTTCTTACCACTTGAGCTCACACCTGCTATGTAACCTAGTCGGTTTTGCCTTGCAATCAGCTGCACGATGACCTGGCTTACCACAGGTGTAACACTTGTACACGTGTTTGTTGGAGGAGTTTCCCTGCTCCCCTGACACGCCAGTCTTAGGCTTAGCTCCCTCGCCAGTACCTGTAGCATGATGCTTCTCGTGCAGCTTCACCCTTTTCACCTGTCTCCTGGCCCCAGCCCACAGATCAGCTTGCTTGGCCATAGACAGATTTGACACAACTTCCTGCTCTTTGAGCTTGATGCACAGAGACGATTCGCGTGCTTCTAAAAACTGCTCGCGAATTATCAGTTGAAAGAACTCCATGCACCCAGGAGTAGTCTCCATGAGTTCACAGTAACGGTTTAGACTCGATTCTAACCACTGTAACAGTAGCACATATGTCTCCCCTTTTTGCAATTGAGCCCTACGGAAATTCTCTAGCATCCGGTCTGCAGTGATGCCAAAACCGTTCAGCAGCCCTGTTGTCAATGCCTCGTAATCTCTGCGCTGGTGCGGACCCAGACTATTGTAGATAGTGCCCTACCCTTTAGCAACGCACTAAGAGTGAGTGCCCACTTTGATCTTTCCCACGCGCAATCTGGGGCGTGACCTTCGAAACGCTTGATGTATGCATCCATCGAGTCGCCCCATTCATCAAAGTTAGCTAGTTTGGGTAGTTTGACAATCTTAACTTGTTCAACGTTAGTCTCTGTTGAACGACCACTTGCTGGTCATCCTGCCTCACTTATACCTGCATGAGAGCTATGCGTTCAGTACTCTCTCTGTTCTGCTGATCAGTCCAGAGTATATTTTCTCTGTTCTGCTGATCAGTCCAGAGTTTCATAGCTTGCTCTGCTACATTATTCCCTTCGAATCCCAACTCCCTAACCTGGTTACGGTATTCCTCTAAGGTGAATAATTGCGAGCCTGTAATACCTACTCTTTGAGCTGGCGACGTCCACAAGGACCTTTTGGGCAGAGATTCTTCCCTGTAGAATCCCCCCCCACCCCAATGAACTATTTAAAGGGCCGTTTTCTCTCGCAGCATGCGTGATTCTAGTGACATCATTCTCAGTGACGTCACCCACAGGGGTCTTTACCTCCAAGTTGTCTCTCACTGGGGTCTCTCCCACTGCGTTAGCTCTCACCTGGGTCTCACCATCGATAGCTTCATCAAGTAGGATGAGACTCGTGCACACCACCTCAGCACTACCCTGCATGTGTGCTTGTAGCATCACCTCTTCCGTGGCCCTCAAGTGCTACTCCACTCATTCCTTACACTCTTGCTCAGTAAGAGTGTCGTAGTCCTCGGGTCTACGAGCGGTCAAGGCCAAGCGAAAATACAGGTAGCGCTGTTTGTACTCTCCACACACAGACATACTGGTGGTGTGTGCACCTAACAGGGTGTTAAACGTCCTCTGAATACTGGTCGTCACTTTTGAACTTTCTTTGAAAATTTAAGTGCGAACTTTTACTTTACAGCCTAGCTCATTGGTTCCAACTAAGCCAATCACGTTGGGCGCCAGATGTGGGGTTTTCTATTTTGCTTTCCCGACTGCAATGTGTACGTCGCCAATGTATATGTGGCAGATGCTTCACGAAGCTGTTGGAATCAGCAGAGAAAATACGAGAGCAACCGTATAGGGCCTGGGAGCAAGGTCGAGTTTGAGTCCTTGAGGGTCTCTTCTCAAACTAGCCTCACCTGGTCCTGGTCCACGTTGATCGTTGGAATCTCCTCAATGCTTTAACACTTTAAGGGACTCCTAGGGTCCTCATCACATTTATAGTTTAGTGAATAATAGGCAACTCGGTGTTGAAGACACCTGGAGCTGAAGGCTTGAGTAAATAGTTGGCAGTATTCAGAAGTGGTTCAACGGAAACACCGCATAAAGCTTAACAGTAACTTATTTACTAACTTAACCACTAATACAAAAGGTGCTTGATTTACTTTAGATTGGCGTCAGAAAGGCAATGGTTGCATTAGCGAGACTCTTGACATCTGGCTAATCGATTCGGATCCACTCGTGGAGAAACACTTAACTTAACACAGTTGACAGCCAATCATTAACATGACAGACCTAACTGCCGGTATGCAAAGGGATCACAAGAGTTCCAACCGGATACTCGGGTAATGATGATGCGCAATAAATCACAATGGTCACTGTCAATGGGACAGGCAATAACATGCACAATAATAATATCACACAATACTAAATGTGTGGCGTATGTGAAGCTCACATTCACAGACGAGTGTAATGTCGTGACACCACACAGGTAAACACGCATACACCGTAGGGTGTCTAGGTCTCCACCTATACCTGTGTCAAGTATAAGAATGTGAGAACTGTGGTTGATCCCTCAGATCAACACAGACACAATAATACAATAACAAGATCATGTACTTACAAGTAGGCTTATTTACTCACTCACTCAGGCACATTTATGCAAGAACTCGTAGGTGGCCTGACAGCTGGTTTCGCTCGTTTTGACGTGAGACCATTGGCGACAGGCTTTCTCACAAACCGTACTTGACACGGAGGGTACTCGCAGGAGGGCGTGCTTTATGTCTAACAGACACACGCACACACTTGATGGCACTGGCGGTGAGTAAGGTGGTGACGTCACATAGTACAGTGAGGCAGGGTGGCTAGAGGCTAGATACACGCTCTGGTGTGAGATGGCGGCTGATTATATGGTACCATGCGGTAAACTGTGGTAAAAGTCACAACCAGATTTACTTAGGTGGAAGCACTACCATAGTTCACTCTAGGTTACTCACAACGATCTCAACTTGTCACCAAGGGTTACCTGATACCAGTCTGTTTCGCTCTGGTGATTTGTCACTAGGCTTCTAAACAATATAGTCACGATCGCGATTCCGGGCGAGTGTTGATATATAGAAAAAAGGCTGAGTTTAACTTGATGGTGAGGAATGGACGGTGTTCAGTCTATTGGCCGATAGACAGAGCAAGACATGTCCACTGGCTACGAACTTCCTCACATGAATACCCTTGCCAGTGGCTGCAGGGCATCTCATGGGATACAACACAAGGGATTACAATTTGACCAATGGCATTACAGCAAAAGAGTGGGAACCAATCATATTGATCATTCCATGATCAATATGATTGGAATGATCAATATGCAGAGGTGACGTCACAAACACGTCACGACCATGTCACAGTTGTTATTCTCCATGCGCCGGTTGAGGCTGACCCCAGAGGTCAGATCTGTCGCCTCGCTGGCGTCCTCTCTGTCTCACGATGGCACATCCACTGTGTACCAATGACTCTATGGCATGGATGCTTAACTTCCCTGTATCTACTCCCTATCTGGACATACGGCGGCCTCCGTATTTTAAACATATTCCTGGTTATGTGGGCATCCTGCAGATACCCAACATGACAGTTTACCATCTAGGGTTAACAGAGATTGGGCTTGTGCACGAGATTGGTGCACTGTGCACTGCAATGAGCAATTCAAGTCAGCTGTGGGATAATCTTGAGTGACCATCCTCTCACACCCGGGATAGCCATCTCCTTGAAACTCCATTCCTTTCTCATTAGTAGGGCCATTCTGCCTCATCCCCTACCCTCCCTCTCTTTCCTTACTACTGTGTACTCCTGGTGAACACGGCATTCGTTATGATTCCTAAGAATTTTGTTTCAGTGAATTCGATTACATCTGGATTCACTTCATGTGCTCTTTTCCTTAGTTCACTTGCCTTGCTTGTGGTCCCATCTCTGTTCGAGTACATTACCTTGAAACTGACTCTCTTCTGCTTCTTCTCTGGGGGGACCTGTGGGCTCTGGGGAGAGCAGGGGCTGGGAGGAACTGATACGGGGAGACTGGTGGAGGAGGAAGGGCTTGGGAGGTGGGGGAGAGGGGGATGGTAGGAAAAATGGGTGAGAGGGGGAGGGTTGGAGGGGAGAGTGAGAAGTTGGGGGGTGTGGGAGATGGGGAGGTTTGGGAGAGGCATGGGGGGAAGAGAGGCTTGGAGGGATGGGAGAGAAAGGGGGCTTTGGGGAAAAGAAAAGGGGGGGGAGGGCTTGGGGGGTGTGGGGGGAAAGGGAAGGCTGAGGTGGGTGAGGAAGAGGGGAGGGTTTAGGGGAGTGGTGGAGAGGGGAAGGCTTAGGTGGGGTGGGGGAGAGTGGGGGGCTTAGGGGGTGGGGGAGAATGGAGGGCTTGGGGGATGGGGGAAAAGGGAGGTCCTGGGAGAGGGGTGAGTAGTAGGAGGGTGGGTGGGGGGTAGGTGCCCTTGGTGGGTACTTATTGGGGGGCTGTCAGGGGATGAGGCAGGTAGAGTGTCTGTTGGGTAGAATGTGCGGGTGGTGCTCCACTCCCTGTGGCTGTTGCACTTGTCATGTTCACAGAAAATGGTACCATCCGTTTTCTATGTGCGGCGGCTGAGACGCCAGGAGGAGGTAAACAATAGAGCGTACAGGACGCCCGCCAAGCTTGGTAGCTACTAGTCATTATTATAGACTCGTGGGTTGGTTGGTGTTGTCGTCGTTGATCCTTCTCTACGGACAACCCAACCCACAACTCGGTAGAGTGCTTACACTTCACTAGGAGATTACACTAGGCGCTTCTGGCTCTTGGAGAGGGGCTCAGCGTCACACGTTTAGGGGATGCGGCTCCAACACTTAGCCTCGTTGTCACGTGCACACACCCACTCGAGCCGCTGTGACTCCCCACTCTCTCCTTATGAGATATGATCTCCTCAATCCCCTATGACTTACTAGTATTACCTCTTACCCTGTCCACAGCAGTGGTTCTTGGTTCTTTCTCTCTCCTTCTTTACTACCTCCTGGGAAGCCTCACTAGGACAAGGGCAAACACCAGCAAATTGTGACACATTTACTTGACAAAGCACATACACGATACATACACACATATAATAATAATGAATCCTATACTCTATAATATCACAATCAGGTTGCACTCCAACACCATCAGAACTCTATTATCAGCTTATCAAGGGGTATCCTATCTCCTGGTTCGCCACCTGATACCATTAACCTCCTCAAGTTGGTCAAGCCTACATACACTGTTGCACTATCAGCAAGATAATGTATATATAGAAAATCAGCATTTGAATGCAATAACATATACCAGTATAAATGTTCATTGATACTTCAGTATAAAAAAACTCCTTGACATAAGAATGCCAACAGTCACTCACCTCTCACTGCGTCTTGCACGCTAATGACAACCAAACACTATCAACTCCCTACTAGTAATCCACCAGAACTTCCCCTTCCACCTCTGGAAGTTCACAACCCTAATATCCTTAGGTTCTTCCGGGCTTCACTACCAGGATCCTCTGCAGCTCCTCCAGGCTGCTATCATGAAGTTTCCTTGAGTAACTACGGTGCTTCACCCTTCTGCTAGGTTCCTCCACAGCTCTCTTGGCTGCTACACCATGAAGTTTCCCCGAGCAACTATGGTGCTTCTCCACCTCTGCAGAAGCACGTGACACTCCTCTTCACTGCTGCTTCTCCTCACAGCTCGAAGTCCTCTGCTCCACTACCTTGGAGTCTCATCAGCTACATCATCTGCTGGCTTCGAAGTTCTCAGCAACTTCTTCCCCAAAGACAAACCTGCAACCCATCGACACTCCAATAAAATGTTCCCCTTTAACACATAACCAAAAATAACCACACAATATGCTTGCCTCAAACCTCTATCTGTCCTCTACATACAGTGAGAGTGGACTCCCCCGTTTTGGGCGGGTCCATACTCCACCTCGCCTGGCGGCGGTCCTCACTCGCTGGGAGGGTCTTCCTCCATCCGGAGCCAGGCTCCCTCAGTCGTCCGCCAGCGCTCAGAGGGGGCGGACGTCGCTCCGTGTTCCTCCCTCTCCACTCTCTTATTTCAGGCTTTCTGCCTTATTAAAACATGTCTAACTTATAAATAAACATCGCTACTGTCGCTGGGCACACGACCAACTACAATGCAATCACTATGAACTGGCGTATATCGTGCTTACCACAGAACGTCTGGTCGAGGGCGCTTCTTCCTCTGACGAGGCTTGGTCAGGGCGCTCCACGGCCCACAATAATGCCTCCGGGCGGCTTAATATTCACTAATTATCGTCCACGACTTGAGACCACACGTCCCCAGCTCTATTCCACATCTGGTACGTCTGCACACTTCTCTTCTCTTAGAGATATATCACTAGGGGTTCCCTTCTGACGGGAGCTCAACGGAGCGCGGCTTCCCCCTGCGATGTCTGGCACTCAAGTGAGGTCAAGGTCCTCCAGAAGCGAGCCTCACGCCTCCAGCAAAATGTCCATATCTCCTAGCCCGTCATTTATCTATTTTCTTCTGCATTGCCCATAATCTCAAACTGTTACACATATCCAACCAACTATTTTACATATGCGTTATCACCTCAATACTTGCTAGACCTTCTAGTTAGGTCAGGCTTGCTGAATAACTCTCAAGAAGGGAGACTCGTTTCTCCTGCAGGCTGACCTCACTAATTATCGTCCACGACTTGAGACCACACGTCCCCAGCTCTATTCCACATCTGGTACGTCTGCACACTTCTCTTCTCTTAGAGATATATCACTAGGGGTTCCCTTCTGACGGGAGCTCAACGGAGCGCGGCTTCCCCCTGCGATGTCTGGCACTCAAGTGAGGTCAAGGTCCTCCAGAAGCGAGCCTCACGCCTCCAGCAAAATGTCCATATCTCCTAGCCCGTCATTTATCTATTTTCTTCTGCATTGCCCATAATCTCAAACTGTTACACATATCCAACCAACTATTTTACATATGCGTTATCACCTCAATACTTGCTAGACCTTCTAGTTAGGTCAGGCTTGCTGAATAACTCTCAAGAAGGGAGACTCGTTTCTCCTGCAGGCTGAGATCATAACACTCCCCTCCCCTTATTTTTGAGAGTTATTCCAGTGGCAAAGCTCGGGATAATACATCCGCCACCACACTGTCTCGTTCTTCAACCAATATACTCTCTTAGGAGTCTACAATTAATTCGTTGCACCTTGCAATATCTGGCTCACAACTCTCCAGAAACACGATCTTCTCATAAACGATTTGACCTCTCTGACACCTCTTGGCTAGGCTGTCCACCTTGGACGCCTGCAATCCATTGGTCCACTCTACTTACTGTCTCCACCCTCCGTTTCCTCGTCTTCTTCTCTTCTCGTCCAGAGTCAGACATCTACTGTCTGTACCTCCTCTGTCGTCTTCATACTTCCATCTACTGCCATTATACTTCCGTCTCCTGTCATCATACTTCACTCCCTCGTCTTCACCGACGATTCTCCCTTTCGTCTCCTCATTTATCCAAGACATCGTCCTGTTTGACTTCCATCGAGTCCTCGGCTTTCTTCTATTCATCCCTGCTTGTATCATCATCCTCTTCCCACACTTTTCACCTCTATACCACTCCATTTCTTCTCCTTCAACACTTCTTCTTTCCCTAAAAGTTTCTTCGGGAACTGTATTACATCCAACAGCACTCGACCGTACACGTCGCCTTGCCTCTCCCAGAGTGCTCGTAAGCATCTCTCCACACATACTGTCTCTTCTCCTTTCATTTTCTCGGCTATTACTCTTCTTCATTATCTCTACTCTACGTTTTCTGTGAAACATGTCAACTCCTGACATCTCAAACAACTTAACTCTACTACCCAAATGCCTCTGTGCTCGTGGACAACTTGACGCTCTACTCTCGTCCTCTGTATGTCCACATCCTTCCTCATTCCTACTCAGCACAGTTGCATTCACCTTCCGACTCTTAATTTCAGCAGTCTGGGCTCTACTCAGGTCCGCTCTCTTCACATGAGTCTTCCTCGGCTGGGCCATCTTCACTTTTGACCTCACCGAGACTTCATTCTCCTGGGCTGGACCTTCATCAAACAGCCACGCTATATCTACATCAATATCTTCCACTGGCTGAATCGACACTGTCTCACCTTCTCCAGTGTCTTCCTCGTCGGCCACCTCTGCCTTCGTCACTACCGAGACAGGGTTTTCAATGGCTTGGCGGTCTCCTGACTCATCTCCTTGGATGTCAGTCAGGTTCACACTCTCAGGTGTCCCACCCGTGCAGTGGCCTTCTGGGCACTCCTCTGGCACAGTCTCCACTATGACTCTTGGCAACACCTTTGTCCCGCACAAGTCATTCCCCAGGATCACTTGGACTCCTGGAATAGGTATGTCGGGGCATACTCCCAACATCACCTCCGCCGACACATATTCCGACCTTAGCTGGACAGTACAAACGGGCATGTCACTCTCCGACAATAACCCATATACTTTCATCTTCCCACTGCCAGCTAACCGTCGATCATTCCCAATCAGGCTTCTCGCAATCAAGCTCTGATTAGCTCCGGTATCTCTTAAGATACCAACTTCTACCTCAGGTTGGCCTCCTACACTGATCCAACCTTTGCTCATGAACGGCCTATACCTCTCGTTCACTAAGTTCGCTCTCTGTGGTTTGTCTTGGAACACATTGATATATTTGCTTCGGGGGTCACACATGGCCAGGGTCACAACTCTCTTGCCCTGCCGACAATCTCGCATCACGTGACCCAATCCGTTACAATTGTAACATCTCATCTGTGAAAAATCTCTCCTATACGTACCAGAGTAGCTCTGACTCTGCCCACTCGTATTGGTGTTCCTCGGGCCAGACGTACTACTCGTACTCTGTGGAGCTTTACTGGACTCTTGATTCCCTGGATAACGATCAGTTTCTCGTTTAGCTCCTCCATCCTCACTTTCAGATGAAGTGCGCGACCTACTCTTCTGAGTTTTAGGGTACTTACTTTTATCTGCCCATTTATCAAAATTTTTCTCACCCCAGACTCCTCTGGGTCTCTCATAATTTCTTCCTCCCCAGACTCCATTGGGTCTGCCATTGCTGCGTCTCACCTCGCTTCTCACTCTGTTCTCCCTCAAGCTCTTGTATGCTTCAGTAATCATATCCGCCCTATCTGCGGCATCTTTCACCTCCATTATCCCTGCTTCTTGGATCTTGAACTTTGTTTCGGGATGCATCATCTCCAAGAACTTCTCCATGACCATCAGTTGCTTCAGGTCAGCATAAGATCCAACTCCAGCAGCCTCAATCCACTTCTGGAATCGTCTTTCCAGATCTCTTGCTGTCTCAGCAAACGTACATGCTCCAACTTTGATCATTTCTCTGAAGCGCTTCCTATAAGCTTCTGGGGTTAACTGAAACGAGCGCAATATGCTGCTCTTTACTGTGGCGTAATCTTGGCACTCTTCCAGTGACAATTGGGTGTATGCCTCCCTGGCTGCACCGGTCAATCTTAACTGGACCAGCTGGGCCCATTCCTCCTGTGGCCACTCCTTGATACTGGCTACTTTCTCAAAATGCTCGAAGAAGCTCTCTGCCTCTTCGGGCACAAACAAGGGAATGTCCTTCTCCCTAACCCTAACATCTGGTGGGTGTGATACCTGGGTGGTGCTCTCTGGCAACCCATGTTCAATCCTTTGCTCAGCCAAGGTTCTGTTCGCTTCTATCTGCATTTGTTTTGTTCTCTCTTTTTCTTTTTCGACCTCTAGTCTTGCTTTCTCTTTTTCTTTCTCTTGTTCCAACTCCAGTTCCCTTACTCTGGTTTTCTCTTTTTCTACTTCCAACCTGGTTTTCTCTTTTTCTACTTCCAGCCTGGTTTTCTCTTTTTCTACTTCCAGCCTGGTTTTCTCTTTTTCCTTCTCGGCTTCATTTTTCATCTGGAGTTCTAATTTCATCTTTTCCAGCTGGAACTGTCTCTCCTCACGCTGCATCTGGAGCTCTAACTGGAATCTCTCCAAGCTCCTATTTCGGCTACTCCTGCTACTGCGGCTACTCTTGCTGCTCCTACTCGATCCCTGGGATCTCACTTCATCCTGCCCATCATCCTCCTTTCCACTTTCAGCTCCTTTTTGGGCTCCTTGCTCTGCCGCTTCATTTTTGGCTCTTAACTGCCTCAGGATCTCATCCTTCATCCCAGCTACTTTAGATGCTTTCAACCTAATGCCACATTTTTCTGCTATCTGTTTCAATTGATCCCTCGTGCAACCTTCTAAATCCTCAGGCTTGCCTGACTCCACAAACGCTTGCACCTTATCCATCTTGTCCTGTGAGTCTTCCCAAGAGAGAGAGTATACACCTGCGGTCACACAGTTTATTTCAGCAAGGGTGTACAAATCCACTCTTGGACAGGGTGTGGGTGTGTCAGTTCACTCTCCCGGACACAGGCCCCCAATTTATTATAGACTCGTGGGTTGGTTGGTGTTGTCGTCGTTGATCCTTCTCTACGGACAACCCAACCCACAACTCGGTAGAGTGCTTACACTTCACTAGGAGATTACACTAGGCGCTTCTGGCTCTTGGAGAGGGGCTCAGCGTCACACGTTTAGGGGATGCGGCTCCAACACTTAGCCTCGTTGTCACGTGCACACACCCACTCGAGCCGCTGTGACTCCCCACTCTCTCCTTATGAGATATGATCTCCTCAATCCCCTATGACTTACTAGTATTACCTCTTACCCTGTCCACAGCAGTGGTTCTTGGTTCTTTCTCTCTCCTTCTTTACTACCTCCTGGGAAGCCTCACTAGGACAAGGGCAAACACCAGCAAATTGTGACACATTTACTTGACAAAGCACATACACGATACATACACACATATAATAATAATGAATCCTATACTCTATAATATCACAATCAGGTTGCACTCCAACACCATCAGAACTCTATTATCAGCTTATCAAGGGGTATCCTATCTCCTGGTTCGCCACCTGATACCATTAACCTCCTCAAGTTGGTCAAGCCTACATACACTGTTGCACTATCAGCAAGATAATGTATATATAGAAAATCAGCATTTGAATGCAATAACATATACCAGTATAAATGTTCATTGATACTTCAGTATAAAAAAACTCCTTGACATAAGAATGCCAACAGTCACTCACCTCTCACTGCGTCTTGCACGCTAATGACAACCAAACACTATCAACTCCCTACTAGTAATCCACCAGAACTTCCCCTTCCACCTCTGGAAGTTCACAACCCTAATATCCTTAGGTTCTTCCGGGCTTCACTACCAGGATCCTCTGCAGCTCCTCCAGGCTGCTATCATGAAGTTTCCTTGAGTAACTACGGTGCTTCACCCTTCTGCTAGGTTCCTCCACAGCTCTCTTGGCTGCTACACCATGAAGTTTCCCCGAGCAACTATGGTGCTTCTCCACCTCTGCAGAAGCACGTGACACTCCTCTTCACTGCTGCTTCTCCTCACAGCTCGAAGTCCTCTGCTCCACTACCTTGGAGTCTCATCAGCTACATCATCTGCTGGCTTCGAAGTTCTCAGCAACTTCTTCCCCAAAGACAAACCTGCAACCCATCGACACTCCAATAAAATGTTCCCCTTTAACACATAAACAAAAATAACCACACAATATGCTTGCCTCAAACCTCTATCTGCCCTCTACATACAGTGAGAGTGGACTCCCCCGTTTTGGGCGGGTCCATACTCCACCTCGCCTGGCGGCGGTCCTCACTCGCTGGGAGGGTCTTCCTCCATCCGGAGCCAGGCTCCCTCAGTCGTCCGCCAGCGCTCAGAGGGGGCGGACGTCGCTCCGTGTTCCTCCCTCTCCACTCTCTTATTTCAGGCTTTCTGCCTTATTAAAACATGTCTAACTTATAAATAAACATCGCTACTGTCGCTGGGCACACGACCAACTACAATGCAATCACTATGAACTGGCGTATATCGTGCTTACCACAGAACGTCTGGTCGAGGGCGCTTCTTCCTCTGACGAGGCTTGGTCAGGGCGCTTCACGGCCCACAATAATGCCTCCGGGCGGCTTAATATTCACTAATTATCGTCCACGACTTGAGACCACACGTCCCCAGCTCTATTCCACATCTGGTACGTCTGCACACTTCTCTTCTCTTAGAGATATATCACTAGGGGTTCCCTTCTGACGGGAGCTCAACGGAGCGCGGCTTCCCCCTGCGATGTCTGGCACTCAAGTGAGGTCAAGGTCCTCCAGAAGCGAGCCTCACGCCTCCAGCAAAATGTCCATATCTCCTAGCCCGTCATTTATCTATTTTCTTCTGCATTGCCCATAATCTCAAACTGTTACACATATCCAACCAACTATTTTACATATGCGTTATCACCTCAATACTTGCTAGACCTTCTAGTTAGGTCAGGCTTGCTGAATAACTCTCAAGAAGGGAGACTCGTTTCTCCTGCAGGCTGAGATCATAACATCATGTAATCATATTAAGTATTAAAGTCAGTAACCAAGTCATGACTTTACATCAACCTTACAACCAAGACTTCCTCAGTAACACACAAACACCACATTGGCGACGAGGATGAACTGTGAACGCAGGTATTTGTTCAGTTTCAAACACAAGGGAGAAGCATGCTGCCTGGAGGAGGAAGAGAAGCTGTGAGCGCTATACCCGATGCTGTATGCTAACCGATGCTGTGTGCTAACCTATGCTGTGTGCTACCCAAGCTGTGTGCTACCCAAGCTGTGCTGAAGAAACTGTGTACTGAGGAATCTGCCGACGTTGTGTACGAAACGACGCTTTGATGTGTACAAAACCTGATGTTTTGGTTACGAAACGACGCTTCGTGCTACAAAATTCATCACACTGAACTGACTGCTGTACCAACTGCTGCACCAACTGCTGTACCAACTGCTGTACCAACTGCTGTACCAACTGCTGCTGTACCAACTGCTGCTGTGCCAACTGCTGTGCTGCTGCTGTGAGTAGGAACAACACATGTACACAAGGGCTAGGTAAGAAGTCAGTTGCTGCTATATTGTGCACTGTTGTGAACTTTTGCATTAAAATGCTTGTGTGCTTTGCAAAATTAAAGTAATTACAGTGAATTCTTGACTAACATTTTCAGTGCAGTAAGTGTTTAATATTCTGAGGAACATTTAAGTGATAAGTTTACATTTATTCAGTAAAAATGGCAAATATACCTCAGTTTCCTGCATTTGATCCTGACTGTGACCAGACAAACCTGTCACAGAGGTGGGTCAAATGGCTTAAAAGGTTTGAAAATTTGTTGATAGTTTCTGACATCAAAAGTGCTGAAAGAAAGCGTGCCTTTCTACTTCATTACGCAGGTGATAGAGTTTGTGACATCTTTGACACACTGAAAGACACTGGTGGTGCCAAAGATTATGACACTGCCAAAGCCAAACTAACAGAGCATTTCAAACCAAGGCAAAATACTGCAATGGAAATTATGCATTTCAGGAGAGCAAAACAACTCTCTAATGAAACTGTGGATCAATACCACACACGTCTGCAGGGTTTAGCAGCCCATTGTGAGTTTGCTGATGTTGACAAAGAAATCAAACAACAAATAATTGAAACATGCACATCTACACGTCTCCGTCGAAGAGCTCTAGAACTTGTTGATGATGAAAGTTCTCTTACCAAGATACTGAATATTGCTCGTCGAATGGAAGATGCTGCACGTGATGCTCGTGTCATGGAGTGCAGTGCCAATAACGGTTCTGCCACTGTTACTAACAGTGATGAGGTACGTAAGGTTCAGGGAGGACATCGTAATCAAAGAAGATATCATGGCAAACCTAACAGTAAATTTAGCCGAGAACCACGTCACAACTGGGGTCAAGGAACAAGGCTCAAGCAGTCACAACGACCCACATCAGAGGGTGTCAACAATAAATGTTACAATTGTGGAGGAGACTACCCACACCAAGATAATGTTTGTCCTGCTCAAGGTAAGAAGTGCTATGAGTGTGGAAAACTAGGTCATTTTGGTGCTATGTGTCGTTCCGCACTAAAGAAACCACAGTCAATGAATAAAAGCACTGTACGAGGATCAGGTCATAGGGGTCGAGGTGGTAAACACAATATTGCACCTCATATCCAGAATGTTAATAATGTACAAGACAACATTTCATTACAACCAGTCTCAGATGACAGTGAATGTGATTATACTTATGGAGTACAAGCAATCACAGAATGGAATGATCTTCCAAACAACCCAGAGACAGGTGTATACATTGCTGGTATTTGTCTCAAGGTTCTCATTGACACTGGATCAAACATTGACACCATTGCTGAGTGCCACTATAAAAAATTTAAAAAACAGTTCCCAAAGCTTGAAAACTATAATGGTAGAGCCACTGCCTATGCTTCAAAGGTAGCCTTGTCAGTGATTGGAACTTTCACTGCAGAGATTAAGTCAAAGAATGCAATGCTCATTACTACATTCCATGTTGTTAGGAATGCAAAGGAGTCCTTACTCAGTTACAAGACTTCAACCAAATTGGGGCTACTTCAGCTTTCTAATGCTGTAGCAGTGGAATCTGCAAACAATGTTGATGGTATTGTTGCTGAATTTTCTGATCGATTTAAATCCATAGGTTGTTATACTGATAGCAAAGTACATCTGCATATCAACCCAGATGTAATTCCAGTTGCCCAACCACATCGCCGACAACCATTCCATACTCGCAAGAAAGTCGATGCCGAACTGGATAGGCTGATAGAACTAGATATCATTGAACCAGTAACAGGCCCAACACCATGGGTAAGCCCAATTGTCACTCCACCAAAGCCGAAGAATCCAGATGAGATACGCATTTGTGTGGACATGCGTGTTCCCAACAAGGCAATAATGCGTGAACGCCATCCTACACCGACTGTAGATGATATGATCTACCGCTTGAATGGTGCAACTATATTCAGCAAGTTAGATTTAAACAAGGGCTATCATCAGCTTGAACTTGATGATGAGAGTCGCTTCATCACAACGTTTACGACACATCGAGGTCTGTATAGGTACAAGCGCCTGAGTTTTGGTATCAACAGTGCTGCCGAGGTATTCCAGCACATCATCAGCCAGGTATTGCAAGATATACCTAATGCTGACAACATGTCTGATGACATCATTGTTTATGGCCGTACCCAAGCTGAACACGACAAAGCTCTTCGTGCAACATTGCAACGCTTACGAGAAAAGAATTTGACGCTAAGCCTAGCAAAGTGTGAGTTCAATCAACATAAAATTGAATTCTTTGGACATGTACTTAGTGACAAAGGTCTGTCTCCAGATCCTAAGAAAGTTGCAGATATCAAGAATGCTGCACCTCCTTCAACGTCCACTGAAGTACATAGTTTTCTGGGAATGGCAAACTACTGTTCTCGCTTCATTCCAGATTTTGCTACCATTACAAAGCCTCTACGTGAGCTCCTGAAGAAAAATGCATCATGGTACTGGAGCGATATCGAGCAAAATGCATTTGATGCCGTGAAAGATGCACTAGTAGAGAATGCGACTGCTGCATACTTTGATCCATCAATGGACACTGAGTTAACGGTGGATGCTAGTCCTGTTCGTTTAGGTGCTGTGTTAGCCCAACACAAACCTGGTCAACCAGATTCCAGAGTAGTAATTGCCTACGCCAGCCGTTCTCTCACAGATGTTGAGCAACGATACAGTCAGACAGAGAAGGAAGCTCTTGCTCTTGTATGGGGCTGTGAACACTTCAATGTGTATCTGCTTGGTGCACCCTTCACCACGATAGTCACTGACCACAAACCGTTGGAGACCATCTTCAATAATCCAAAGTCCAAACCACCAGCTCGCATTGAGAGATGGGCTCTTCGTCTGCAACCATACAACTTTATGGTGAAATACAAGCCGGGTGCAGGCAATCCCGCTGATTACATCAGTCGACATCCTGCCAACAGTTTCACCATCACCAAGCATCAGCAAGTTGCCGAGGAATATGTACACTCTGTAACCTGTGATGCAGTCCCTAAGGCTCTTACTCTTGATGAAATCCGTACTGCAACCCTAGAGGACCCAACTCTGCAAGCAACAGTGGATGCATTGACTAAGAAAAAGTTTCCACGCATCCCACCCTCAGGAGTTGACCAAGATGCATTCAAAGCACTTGAACGCATCCAGACAGAATTAAGTGTTACGCAACAACGCGACACTGTGCTGCGAGGTACTCGTATCGTGATTCCAGCTGTTCTCCAGCAACGTGCTCTGAAGCTTGCACATCAAGGACACCAAGGTCTTGTTAGGACGAAACAGCTGCTACGAGAAAAGGTGTGGTTTCCTGGCATTGATCCTCAAGCAAAGGATATGCATGATGCCTGTGTCCCTTGCCAAGCTGCAGTGGATACTTCAAGACCAACACCTCTACAACCTTCACCACTACCTGCTGCACCATGGACGGAAGTATCGATGGACTTCTGCGGACCACTACCAACTGGAGAGTACTTGATGGTAGTCATTGATGATCACTCACGTTATCCAGAAGTAGAAATCATCACTTCCACATCTGCAAAGGCTGTCATCCCGAAACTCGACAAGATCTTTTCAAACTTTGGCATTCCTGAAGTTGTCAAGACAGACAATGGACCGCCATTCAATGGACAAGACTTCGTCAACTTTTCTGAGCATATTGGATTCAAACACCGCCGTGTGATGCCACTACATCCTCAAGCAAATGGAGAAGTTGAGAGATTCATGCAACCTCTCATGAAAGCGGTACGCTGTGCTCATGCCGAAGGACGATCCTGGAAACAAGCTATGTATGCTTTTCTCAGGAACTACCGTGCAACACCACATGGAACACTGGGCAAGTCGCCTGGAGAACTTTTATTTGGACGTCCTATGAGAATCGCACTACCCGTCATGCCAGCCGAGGTAACGGATAAACGTCTCGCTGAGAAGGATGCACTAGCCAAGGGCAAAATGAAAATTGCTCATGATCAACGTGCAAAGGAACAATTCATAAAGGCTGGAGATACTGTTCTCGTTAAAAAGAAAAAAGAGGGAAAGCTAGATATGCCGTATGATACAAAACCATATAAAGTGATTAGTGTAAAAGGAACTATGGTAACAGCGAGTAATAGAGATCATAGTATAACACGTAATATGGCCTATTTCAAAGTGATTCCAACTAGTGTAGAAAATGATGAAGTGCAAAGTCGTGCAAAAGAAAAAGAAAAAAATAGTTATAACCCTACAAACAATTCATCAAGGGATGTTATTGCATTTAAGGACTCTCGTCCTAAACGTCATGTTAAACGCCCTTCACGATTTGATGATTAATTGTGTTCCTATGTAATGCAAAATATTTACTTGTCATGCTGAACTAAATTTAATATTGTTTGAATAATGCAGATATCTCATTCAATATTTTGTAACTTTGTATTACAGTTTCTTTCATGTTTGTTTAACATTGCATATGTATTTTTAACATTGAAATCCTTTGTGGAAAAGATTAAGTTGTTTAAATTCTTTGTGTGCTTAATTAATGTTAAATGTATGCAGTATCTCTTGATATGGTAATAACTTACTTTGTGTCAATAACTTTGCTTTGTGCTACAAGCATGGTAGACATCCTGTATTCATTCTTTTTAAAGAAAAGGAGGGATGTCATGTTCACAGAAAATGGTACCATCCGTTTTCTATGTGCGGCGGCTGAGACGCCAGGAGGAGGTAAACAATAGAGCGTACAGGACGCCCGCCAAGCTTGGTAGCTACTAGTCATGTAATCATATTAAGTATTAAAGTCAGTAACCAAGTCATGACTTTACATCAACCTTACAACCAAGACTTCCTCAGTAACACACAAACACCACAGCACTGTTTGAGGATGGTTCCCCACTCCCCTCTAGGATTGTAGGGTTTGGGGTTGTGGTTCTCTGATTCTTTTCTCTCTCCCTGCGCTCCTTCCTTGCGTCTGCTGCCCGCTTTCTTTCGTTCATTGTCATATCCCTCTGCAGGAATACTTTTCTGAACTTCTGTGCATTTGCTAGACCGCTCTTCCTTGCTAAAAGATCGTCTTTCATGTTCTCGCTCGTGAATACCACCTTTATCAATCGGTCTCTGTCCTTGTTGTACTTACCAAGCCTGAAAACCTTTTCAACATTTTGGTCAGTTCTCTCCATCCTTACCTCTTTAAGGATCTCGGTAACTATGTTTTTGTCCTTATCTCTCCGCTCCTTTGGGCTGCTCCCTGTTTGTACCTTAACGACTGATACTACTACTGCTCTTTTTCTCTCTATCAGCCGGCTCTTACATCTAGCTGTTCCAGAGAAGAAGCCACTTCCATGGCAACTTCCCTTACTGCAGACCTAGCTTCAAGGTTCTTTTTAAGTAACTCTGCAAATGAGGGTTGTATTGTAAGATTCCCCTCAACAGGAAAATTACCAACACCCTGAGGGATGGTTTGCGTTTGGAGCTGGGTGTGAGTGTGTGTGTGTGCGCGCACGCGCGCGCGTGCGTGCGTGCGTGCGTGCGTGTGTGTATGTGTGTGTGTGTGTGTGTGTGTGTGTGTGTGTGTGTGTACTCACCTAGTTGTGTTTGCGGGGATTGAGCTCTGGCTCTTTGGTCCCGCCTCTCAACCGTCAATCAACAGGTGTACAGATTCCTGAGCCTATTGGGCTCTATCATATCTACACTTGAAACTGTGTATGGAGTCAGCCTCCACCACATCACTTCATAATGCATTCCATTTGTCAACCACTCTCACACTAAAAAAGTTCTTTCTAATATCTCTGTGGCTCATTTGGGCACTCAGTTTCCACCTGTGTCCCCTTGTGCGTGTTCCCCTTGTGTTAAATAGACTGTCTTTATCTACCCTATCAATTCCCTTCAGAATCTTGAATGTGGTGATCATGTTCCCCCTAACTCTTCTGTCTTCCAGCGAAGTGAGGTTTAATTCCCATAGTCTCTCCTCGTAGCTCATACCTCTCAGCTCGGATACTAGTCTGGTGGCAAACCTTTGAACCTTTTCCAGTTTAGTCTTATCCTTGACTAGATATGGACTCCATGCTGGGGCTGCATACTCCAGGATTGGCCTGACATATGTGGTATACAAAGTTCTGAATGATTCTTTACACAAGTTTCTGAATGCCGTTCATATGTTGGCCAGCCTGGCATATGCCGCTGATGTTATCCGCTTGATATGTGCTACAGGAGACAGGTCTGGCGTGATATCAACCCCCAAGTCTTTTTCCTTCTCTGACTCCTGAAGAATTTCCACTCGCAGATGATACCTTGTATCTGGCCTACTGCTCCCTATGCCTATCTTCATTACATTACATTTGGTTGGGTTAAACTCTAACAACCATTTGTTCGACCATTCCTTCAGCTTGTCTAGGTCTTCGTGAAGCCTCAAACAGTCCTCTTCTGTTTTAATCCTTCTCATAATTTTAGCATTGTCCGCAAACATTGAGAGAAATGAATCGATACCCTCCGGGAGATCATTTACATATATCAGAAACAAGATAGGACTGAGTACAGAGCCCTGTGGGACTCCACTGGTGACTTCACGCCAATCGGAGGTCTCACCCCTCACCGTAACTCTTTGCTTCCTATTGCTTAGATACTCCCTTATCCACTGGAGTACCTTACCAGCTACACCTGCCTGTCTCTCCAGCTTATGTACCAGCCTCTTATGCGGTACTGTGTCAAAGGCTTTCCGACAATCCAAGAAAATGCAGTCCGCCCAGCCCTCTCTTTCTTGCTTAATCTTTGTCACCTGATCGTAAAATTCTATCAAGCCTGTAAAGCAAGATTTACCCGCCCTTAACCCATGTTGGCGATTTGTCACGAAGTCCCATCTCTCCAGATGTGTTACCAGGTTTTTTCTCACGATCTTCTCCATCACCTTGCATGGTATACAAGTCAAGGACACTGGCCTGTAGTTCAGTGCCTCTTGCCTGTCGCCCTTTTTGTATATTGGGACCACATTCGCCGTCTTCCATATTTCTGGTAGGTCTCCCATCTCCAGTGACTTACTATACACTATGGAGAGTGGCAAGCAAAGTGCCTCTGCACACTCTTTCAGTATCCATGGTGAGATCCCATCTGGACCAACAGCTTTTCTAACATCCAGATCCAGCAGGTTCCTCTTGACCCCCTCTCTCATAATTTCGAACTCTTCCAAGGCCACCTGGTTTACCTCCCTTTCTCTTAGCACAGTGACCTCACATTGTTCTATTGTGAAGACCTCCTGGAACCTCTTGTTGAGTTCTTCACACACCTCCCTGTCATTCTCAGTATACCCGTCCTCGCCTGTTCGAAGTTTCAATACCTGTTCTTTCACTGTTGTTTTCCTTCTGATGTGACTGTGTAGTAGCTTTGGTTCGGTTTGGTCACACACACACACTGTGTGTGTGTGTGTGTGTGTGTGTGTGTGTGTGTGTATGTGTGTGTGTGTGTGTGTGTGTGTGTGTGTGTGTGTGTGTGTACTCACCTAATTGTACTCACCTAATTGTGCTTGCGGGGGTTGAGCTCTGGCTCTTTGGTCCCGCCTCTCAACCGTCAATCAACAGGTGTACAGATTCCTGAGACTATTGGGCTCTATCATATCTACACTTGAAACTGTGTATGGAGTCAGCCTCCACCACATCACTTCCTAATGCATTCCATTTGCCAACCACTCTGACACTAAAAAAGTTCTTTCTAATATCTCTGTGGCTCATTTGGGCACTCAGTTTCCACCTGTGTCCCCTTGTGCGTGTTCCCCTTGTGTTAAATAGACTGTCTTTATCTACCGTATCAATTCCCTTCAGAGTCTTGAATGTGGTGATCATGTCCCCCCTAACTCTTCTGTCTTCCAGCGAAGTGAGGTTTAATTCTCCTTCTGGTGTAACCAATAACTTGTCTACTAAAGGGACAAAGTCAACCAGAGAGATAAGGTGTCTGTTCTGTAGTCAAGAACATGCCACCTACCAACGCACTGTTTATCCTAACTTTAATACCAGGATTAAACGGTTACAAGAAATACACAGGTGCACCAAGTGCATGGGCTCTCATGATCTCAGTAAATGTGTAGTGCAACTACGTTCATGCAGTAGATGCAACAAAGGTATACATCATTATGCCTTATGTAGAAAAACTTCTACCCAATCCATGACAACTGGGGAGAATTCCACGAATTCTACCACAGTACAATATTGCAAGGTACATCAAGAAATAAATGTACTTGCTACTGAGTCAGGCAATAATACCACTCTGCCTACAGCTCAACTTAGATTAATTAACAGGAAATCTAGAGTTAACACTAGAGGTCTTTTTGATCAAGTATCACAGAAAACCTTCATTACACAACAATTAGTCGAGCAGTTAAAATTAAAACCTGCCAAAAGTGTGAGATTGAATATTTCTGGTTTCTTGACTAATAGTGGACCTCGTGAATACCAAGTAGTTAAGGTATTAGTGAGACTTGGATCTTCCACTAGTCCAATACAAGCGGTAGTAGTAGACAAACTTCCTACAGACCTGCAGGTCACAGGATTAGCTCGCACTGCGAAATATCTTAAACGAAACCGCATGAGGCTAGCAGACTACAAAATAAATTCTGACTGCCTCACTGATGTTGGAATACTTATAGGCGCTGACCATTATTATAAATTTATAACGAGATGCACCAGACAACACGGAATGAATTTGTTGTCATCTGCTGGAGGGAAGTTGCTTACTGGACCGGTGCTTTTCCAACAAAATCCAGCGTCAACCAACGAACAATCTAACAATACAATAGTGGCGTGACTAGGCTTGGAACAGTCACCCCTACATTTCAGAGAAATATCTGAAGATATTGAGTGTGATCCACCTGTATATCGTCTGTGGGATTTAGACACTTTAGGTATTATCCCTGAACAGCCAAGCCCTGATGATATGTGGACTTACCAGCAATATCTGGATACAGTTGTCTATAAAGATAAACAATACTGGGTGAGACTACCATGGAAGTTGAATCATCCACAACTTCCAGTTAATTATTTCATGGCAGCCTCACAATTACAGTCTCAATTAACACGACTTAAGAAGCAAACAGACAAACTGAACATGTATCATCAACTAATCCAACAACAACTCAACAGAAAATTTATCGAGGTTGTTGATAATGATGACCGAAAAATAGGTCACTATTTACCCCATCACGATGTGGTGAAAGATTCATTGACGACACCAATACGTATTGTCTTCAATTGTAGTGCTAAAGTGAAGCCAAACAGTGAGTCCTTGAATGGATGTCTCCAAACGGGAACTAGCCTAACACAAAGGCTACATGATGTGTTATTACGATTCCGTACTGTTATTTTTGCTTATACTGCTGATATCAGTAAAGCTTTCCTTAGAGTAGGTTTACAAAAGGAGGATTGTAATTACACCAAGTTTCTCTGGATTAAGGACCCATTGGATCCTAAAACTGATATCATAACTTATCGTTTTGCCTCAGTGCTATTCAGAGCGACTTCCTCCCCGTTTCTACTTCAAGCAACATTAGATACACATTTGAGGAAGTCAAATAGCTCTTATAAGGCAGAAATCAGTGACAACTTGTATGTCGATAATTTCCAGGGAACTACAAATGATCAATCCAATTTGGTAGAAATCTACCATGAGGCTAACCGTGAGTTGTTAGGAGCCAATATGCCACTACAATCATGGGCCTCAAATAATAAATCATTAAACCAGATAAACGAGAAAGAGTTTCCGGGTTATCAGGTACCTAATCAATTAAAAGTTCTGGGTGTGGAATGGAACACAAGTACTGAAGAGATGAATGTCAAGTCAGTACAAACCGATAATTCATCCCTTACCATGAGAAAATTACTCTCGTATGTCAGTCAACCATTTGACCCTTTAGGCTTACTTAGTCCTATATTAATAAGGGGCAAACTCCTAATGCAGGAATGCTGGCAGAAGCATATGGGATGGGATGATCCGTTGCCAATTGAGTTGCAAGATAAATGGCAGATACTCACAACGGATTTCAATCAGTTAGGTGTTTTGAAATTTCCTCGTAATGCTTCAGAACAAAACTTGCCCACAAATTTGCACGTTTTTTGCGATGCCTCTGGCAAAGCGTATGGCGCTGCAGCCTACTTAGTCAATAGTGCAGAATCAATTTTGCTCACATCTAAAGCAAGAGTTGCTCCCATTAAGAAGAGATCTTTACCTCAAATGGAGTAACTGCATTGCTGGTGGGAGTAAGATTGGCTCATTGCCTGACCAAGACACTCAATAATATCCACTTTGGTGAAATCGTCGTGTGGTCAGACAATGAGGCAGTCTTACAATGGGTAAGAATCAACAACAATAAAACTCCCTACGTTAGTAATCGTGTTAGGGAAATTCATGAATTATCTGCTGGATATAAATTCAGACATGTTCCCACTAAGGACAATCCTGTAGATTACTTATCTCGAGGATTGACACTAAAACAACTTATCAAGTCTTCGATGTGGTTTAATGGACCTTCATGGCTTGTTAGTGGTCAGTGGCCCAAACAAAAGCCACAAGTCATAGTGACCAATATCACTACTCCCATGAAAGAACCAGAACCTCATCGAATCTTAGTTATTAATCCTCACAATTATTCTAACTTGAGTAAGTTATTAAGAGTGACAGCACATGTGTTTGACTTTCTTGCTAAGATAGGAATCAGACATAAGTTTCCCAATCCTATCCTCTACTGGATCAAACATGCACAGCAAGAGACATATGGAAGTGAATATGAAAATCGTCCAGATAAATTGACCAAGTCTCTAGGTATCTGGTATGATGCCAACACTCATAATATATTAAGGTGTGGAGGACGTTTGCTTCATGCCAAAATTGATCTGGATACAAAGAATCCAATCCTTCTACCACGTCACCACATCATTACCAAACTTCTAGTTTTACATCACCATCAATATGGTACTTTGCATGCTGGAGTGTTAGACACTCTCACCGACCTTAGACAGAAATATTGGCTTCCTCAAGGTCGTCAAACAGTCAAATCAATTATTAAATTCTGTGTGATCTGCAAAAGATATGATGCTCGAGTGTGTCCTTACCCAGGACCTCCACCACTCCCTGAAGAAAGAGTAGTTCATCTTCGTCCCTTTGAGACCACTGGTATCGATTACACAGGAGCCTTACTTCTCACTGGCAATCCAGATAAGATACCAGTGAAAGTTTATATTTGCCTCTTCACGTGTGCTACCACACGAGGCGTACATCTAGAAGTGACTTCGGACATGAGTGCTGAAGCCTTCATCCAAGCTTTTCATAGATTTGCAGCTCGCAGATCCTGTCCCAAACTAATGATATCGGACAATGGTTCAAATTTTGTAGCAGGAGAAGCCTGTCTGCGAGAGGTATGGAATCATCCAGAAGTGCAGTCAGTCCTGCAGAGACGACAATGCCACTGGAAATATATTGCTCCCAGAGCCCCCTGGCAAGGTGGGTTCTACGAACGTATGATAGGAACTGTCAAGAAGTGTAAGGAAGACCTTGCATCGACAGAAAATTAGTTACTCCGAACTCCAAACACTTGTCGTGGAAATCGAGGCGTGAGTCAACAATCGCCCATTAACATACCTATCAGATGATTTCTCACAGAGAGAACCTCTGAGTCCCTCACACTTAATACATGGAGGCCTGCTGAGCCCTCTAATACCTTTGGCAGAAGAGGACCCCGTCGACCCTTCACATGTAACCAGGAGTGACTTAGTAGAAAGTTACCAACATCTTTCAAGAGTAATTGAAAGGTGGAATGAGGTGTGGACTCGAGAGTACCTCACAGCTCTACGAGAGTACCACTACGGAGCTTCGAGTCCCTATAATAAAGTACAACTTAAAGCAGGAGACCTAGTATTGGTTGACAGTGATGGACCAAGGTCCGAGTGGCCCATAGGCAAAATTGTTGCTATCCACCCAGATCACCAAGGCATCCTGAGAGTAGTCAAGGTTTTATGCCGAGGCAACACTACCGTAAAAACCTTAGAGAAGTTGGTACCTCTCGAATTAGCAGAACGAGAGTGTTTACCAGAACCAGCTTCACCAACAGTTTCCAAGGACAACAATTCTAATCCACCGAGCAACCGCCCCACTAGAGCTGCTGCTCAACAATGCAAACGGAAACTACAAGCCTATTATAGCTCCGACCAAGAGCAAATAATTTCCCATCCAATTTAAGTAATCATGATGATACTGTTTTGTGATGTCAAGTAACAAATCGTTACAAGTCACAATGACCCAGAACATTCTCATCACAGTGGATTCTCAGTTACTTTAAATTGTGTGATTTAATTCTTAATTTGTTGTATAGGCTATTAATAATAACATTATTTCGTCTAGAGTATCTGAGAGTTTACAAAACTTTAAGACTTAGTAACATAAACATTACATGTCATAGCGACATCAGTTCCAGAGTTTATTGTAGGCTTTATTAGTCATTAACTTTAGATGATTTCCCTGCAATAACATGTTCCATTCAACATGAATTTCTTTGCAAGACTTAAGTTTCTTGTATGTCCTTGACAATTACGGGACATCCGTTATGTGTGTACTAACATACTAACATATTAACATTAATACTAACTTCGGGATAGGTACTCAACATTGCTCTGCGACCCGAGAAATCTCCCCCCGGAGTTATGTTGGAAATTTCCAACACTAATACAATACTATTGTATTATAATAAATCAGTATTAAAATATACTAATTACAGTAGTTACTAAAACTTACTAACAGTAATGTTCACATAAACTAACTATTATATCTGCATATGGATACTGGAATTCTTACGAAACCAAGCACCAGTATTGCGTCAGATTATATCTAGTTAAACACATTTATAGTCAGTGTGTTAGAGAATTGAATGTGATTCTCTAAAATCATCAGTATTCCGTGTGATAATTATTTATGGATAACATAACTCCCAGATAATTCTAAATCTAGAGTTTTTAGTTACAATTGTTATCAAGTAAGAAATTTACCGTCACGCGTGAATGCCATGGAGAAAACTAAAATCTTCTCCATTTCTTGTTTACCACCATGAGACGAGAAAGTAATAATATTTAAATCCCTAGAATTACAACCCAGTCTATATTAAAGTCTTTCAGCCACAATTGCGCGAAATAACATTATTCGTGATAAATAATTTCTGTGGTGAATGCGGGGACGCGGGTTGAAGAGGGAGGAGAGACGCCATTGTGTGTGTTTAGTGGTGAACTCGTGTTGTGGAATTGAGCAACAAAGGTCGTGGCGTCAGAGTCTGAGACACGTGTTGTTGGGATTATCAGCAAGAATTACACTGATACTCAACCCAGAATGAATAATTATTATTCTACGTGATCTGCAGTGCTCGGTCAACTAATAACGCGTCGATATTCAAGCCAAGCTATCAACCACGTGTACGACATTGTGGAAGTTTGAGACTGAGACACGATACCGGCAGGATTCAGCATAATTTGCACCTTTCGATAAGTATATAGTTCTTTTTTGATGCATCATTAGAGATTGTATATGTCGTGGGCAGCCTGTCGGTATATCGAACGACTACAAAAAATCCAACGTTAGTACCGCACTAATTTTTATTTTATATTTCATGAATATTGAGATTTAAGTAGCCTAGTTCAATGCTACGTAATATCCCTTAAATTACAGCTCGTATGTGAGGAGTCAACGAGCTGTTACCTACATTCGTGTTATTCACCTCTAAGGGCTTCTATGTGGAATTCCTGAGATCACGAGGACGAGGCGTGAATGTTGTCATAGAAATCGTTTTAAAGCTAATACTTTTCATACACATTTAATTACTCCAATTTTTGCTATTTGTTCATGACTATCAAGTTGAATACTCGTCATGTACACTGAAGATAAAATGTGTTTATTTAGATGATTGCTTTCTAATGCTAATAATCTTTATAATTTCTATTGGTAATCGCCTATTGATTCTCTAATATTTTGGACACAATATTATTTATCAAATAATGAACTGGTGTACGAACCACACTAGTTCCTAGACGTATATGAAGTTCTAGCAATACCTCCCAAATGTAGGTGTTTGAGGCGCTGACTTTAGTTAATTAACCATACAGCCCATTAATTATTTAAGTGATTATGCTTTCTAATATTTATCCATAGACACTGGTTCTTCCTTGTGTTTCTAATGATCACTTTTTATTAGTTTCCCTCTTTTCTTAAAAGTGGGTGGTCCTTCGTAATTGATTTTATTAATTTAATAATTAAATAAATTGAGTCAAGCCCAGATATCCCACAATGTCGTACCTAGTAGCCAGAACGCACTTCTCAGCCTACTATGCAAGGCCCGATTTGCCTAATAAGCCAAGTTTTCATTAATTAATTTATTTTCTCTAATTTTTTTCTTATGAAATGATAAAGCTACCCATTTCATTATGTATGAGGTCAATCTTTTTTTATTGGAGTTAAAACTAACGTAGATATATGACCGAGCCTAACCAACACTACCTAACCTAACTTAAGTTATGGGAAGTTAGGAGAAGTTAGGTTAGGTTAGGTTAGGTAGGTTAGGTAGTCGAAGAAACATTAATTCATAATGTATATATATATGTAATATATATATATATATATATATATATATATATATATATATATATATATATATATATATATATATATATATATACCTATATATATACCTACCTACCTATATATATATATATATATATATATATATATATATATATATATATATATATATATATATATGTCGTACCTAGTAGCCAGAACTCACTTTTCAGCCTACTATGCAAGGCCCGATTTGCCTAATAAGCCAAGTTTTCATGAATTAATGTTTTTTCGTCTACCTAACCTACCTAACCTAACCTAACCTAGCTTTTTTTGGCTACCTAACCTAACCTTACCTATATATATAGGTTAGGTTAGGTTTGGTAGGGTTGGTTAGGTTCGGTCATATATCTACGTTCATTTTAACTCCAATAAAAAAAATTGACCTCATACATAGTGAAAAGGGTAGCTTTATCATTTCATAAGAAAAAAATTATAGTAAATATATTAATTCAGGAAAACTTGGCTTATTAGGCAAATCGGGACTTGAATAGTAGGCTGAGAAGTGAGTTCTGGCTACTAGGTACGACATATATATATATATATATATATATCGTACCTAATAGCCAGAACGCACTTCTCAGCCTACTATTCAAGGCCCGATTTGCCTAATAAGCCAAGTTTTCATGAATTAATGTTTTTTCGTCTACCTAACCTACCTAACCTAACCTAACCTAGCTTT
Source organism: Procambarus clarkii (assembly GCF_040958095.1). NCBI lineage: Eukaryota > Metazoa > Arthropoda > Malacostraca > Decapoda > Cambaridae > Procambarus > Procambarus clarkii. The sequence goes on from NC_091203.1 coordinate 2,899,719, forward strand.
TTTTGGCTACCTAACCTAACCTTACCTATAAATATAGATTAGGTTAGGTTAGGTAGGGTTGGTTAGGTTCGGTCATATATCTACGTTAATTTTAACTCCAATAAAAAGAATTGACCTCATACATAATGAAAAGGGTTGCTTTATCATTTCATAAGAAAAAAATTATTGTAAATATATTAATTCAGGAAAACTTGGCTTATTAGGCAAATCGGGCCTTGAATAGTAGGCTGAGAAGTGAGTTCTGGCTACTAGGTACGACATATATATATATATATATATATATATATATATATATATATATATATGTCGTACCTAGTAGCCAGAACTCACTTCTCAGCCTACTATGCATGGCCCGATTTGCCTAATAAACCAAGTTTTCATGAATGAATATATTTTCTCTAAATTTTTTCTTATGAAATGATAAAGCTACCCATTTCATTATGTATGAGGTAAATTTTTCTTCATTGGAGTTAAAATTAACGTAGATATATGACCGAACCTAACCAACCCTACCTAACCTAACCTAACCTATCTCTATAGGTTTGGTTGGGTTATGTAGCCGAAAAAGTTAGGTTAGGTTAGGTTAGGTAGGTTAGGTAGTCGAAAAACAATTAATTCATGAATACCTGGCTTATTAGGCAAATCGGGCCTTGCATAGTAGGCTGAAAAGTGAGTTCTGGCTACTAGGTACGACATATATATATATATATATATATATATATATATATATATATATATATATATATATATATATATATATATATGTCATACCTAGTAGCCAGAATGCACTTCTCGGCCTACTATGCAAGGCCCGATTTGCCTAATAAGCCAAGTTTTCCTGAATTATTATATTTTCTCTAAATTTTTTTCTTTTGAAATGATAAAGCTACCCATTTCATTATGTATGAGGTAATTTTTTTTTTATTGGAGTTAAAATTAACGTAGATATATGACCGAACCTAACCAACCCTACCTAACCTAACCTAACCTATCTTTATAGGTTAGGTTAGGTTAGGTAGCAGAAAAAGTTAAGTTAAGTTAGGTTAGGTAGGTTAGGTAGTCGAAAAACAATTAATTCATGAAAACTTGGCTTATTAGGAAAATCGGGCCTTGCATTGTAGGCTGAGAAGTGCGTTCTGGCTACTAGGTACGACATATATATATATATATATATATATATATATATATATATATATATATATATATATATGTCGTACCTAGTAGCCAGAACTCACTTCTCAGCCTACTATGCAAGGCCCGATTTGCCTAATAAGCCTAGTTTTCATGAATTAATGTTTTTTCGACAACCTAACCTACCTAACCTAACCTAACCAAACGTTTTCGGCTACCTAACCTAATCTAACCTATAAAGATAGGTTAGGTTAGGTTAGGTAGGGTTGGTTAGGTTCGGTCATATATCTACGTTAATTTTAACTCCAATAAAAAAAAATTGACCTCATACATAATGAAATGGGTAGCTTTATCATTTCATAAGAAAAAAATTAGAGAAAATATATTAATTCAGTAAAACTTGGCTTATTAGGCAAATTGGGCCTCGCATAGTAGGCTGAGAAGTGAGTTCTGGCTACTAGGTACGACATATATATATATATATATGTCGTACCTAGTAGCCAGAACTCACTTCTCAGCCTACTATTCAAGGCCCGATTTGCCTAATAAGCCAAGTTTTCCTGAATTAATATATTTACTATAATTTTTTTCTTATGAAATGATAAAGCAACCCTTTTCTCTATGTATGAGGTCATTTTTTTTTATTGGAGTTAAAATTAACGTAGATATATGACCGAACCTAACCAACCCTACCTAACCTAACCTAACCTATATTTATAGGTAAGGTTAGGTTAGGTAGCCAAAAAAAGCTAGGTTGGTTAGGTTAGGTAGGTTAGGTAGACGAAAAAACATTAATTCATGAAAACTTGGCTTATTAGGCAAATCGAGCCTTGAATAGTAGGCTGAGAAGTGCGTTCTGGCTATTAGGTACGACATATATATATATATATATATATATATATATATATATATATATATATATATATATATATATATATATATATATATATATGTATATATATATATATATATATATATATATATATATATATATATATATATTGGCTCTTACGTGTTGTAACTGAACTGTGTGCTTTAAAACTGAATAATTTGCCTTGTATTCGTCTACGCTGTATTACATTGTTAATTTATTATTGTCATTTTTGTATATTGCTTTTCTTTCTGTTTATGCGTTTTTTGTAATTAGTCTTTGTTTTTGTATTATGTGTCCGGCCTTTTGTTCTGTATGCCTTTTGCGTGTTGTTTTGTGGGTCGTTTTGGGAAATGTTTTCATTGGGTAAAATGCTACTAATGTTTTCAAGTGTTTTATGGGTTTTGTACATGGTTAAGTGGATGGATATATGCTTTCCCCTTGTGTTGTGTTCATTTATGTTCCCCATCGAACGCCTTTATTCGTCAGTACTGTAATTTTCCTTCTGTGCTGAGGGACGGGTTGTTTAATCACCTGTTTTGTGTTGGTTGTTTCAATTTTATTATGAGTCATGTGTGTGCTATCTAACTCACTGTGTAATGGTGCTTTGGTAGCTGTTTTTATATCGTATTTATGTGTTTTATAAATAAAAGAGAGAAAAAACTAGATATAGCAATTGTATAAATGCGCTCGCTCATTTCACAATTACAAACACACAATATACCCATTTTTCACTCTCATACATGCGTATCACTACTCACCCATCCCACATAACCTAACCTAGTATTTCTTTCATATTTTACAACTTTTCTCTATTCATTTCTGAATATTAATACACAAAGTACAACTTTCACAGCACAACCTACCCACACAATCTTTCTTAGGCTTCATTTGTAATTTCTCATCTAATCTCTAACTATCACTGAATAACAATTGCCATTGCGTCACACACAATTACTTTCATTTCACAGTTTCTGCTTCGTTCATATCACATGCTCTAGATAGACAGTAAAAAAATCCGCCGCTAGATGCCACTAAGGTATGTATGTACTTCCCTTTTTTTCAATTTCAAACACACAATTTACCCATTTCATACTATTACACATAGTCATCTCAACTCAACCATCCAACATAATATAATCTAGTCTTCTTTTATATCTCACAACTTTACTCTGCTCAACTCTGAATCTCAATTCACAAAACACAATTTTCACATCACATCTAATCAAATTAGTTAAACAAAAATTAACTAATCTTTCTCCACTTTACTCAGTTTAGCTTTACATATTTTCACACAGTTTACTAATGACTCACAATTTTAATCTTGCCCCTGAAGGTGACACTGTTTCCCATTCTTGGTTAAATTATCATTTGAGAGCAAAAATTTGCATCATCATCAGGTTTATCCTTCTTTTTTGATAGTAGGTGCAGTTCACATGAAGGGTTTGTCCTCCCGATGACTGCACCAGTACAGATGTTGGGAGACGCGTTTATGTTGAGGATGATAAGAGTCTCAAAAGTGCTTGTTGCGTTGTGCTGTAGATAGAGGAGCGACGACTAAAACAGAGGTGGATGTTAGAGGGAGACTGGCCGCACAATAGGGCAGTATGCTGTGTTTATGGCGTCAGCTGATCCATGGTGTTTCGACGAGGCATATGTTTTCTATGTTTAGTTGTTCTGGCGCCAGGTATAAATGTGGCACGGGTCAGATACGACCCAATTTGTTGGTCGACTGGAGATATTTAGCCAGTGCTCCCACTATTTGGTATTTTTCCTGTAACGAGTGGTCACCTCCTCCTAATATATGCTCGATGGTAAAAGGTATTTAAAGTACGATAAATACTTACTAGAAATTTACTCTGGCACTATGATATCGGAAGCAGTGAAAGTGATAGTGTTCGAATGTTTCAGGCACCTAACAGGGGATGCAGAGTTCGTTGATGTCTGTTCTGTACTTAGAGCTGTGTGCTGCTAATTTGGTGTGTCCCAGCCTTAATCTGGCCATCGTTACATCAATTTCTCTGCTTTTATATCTGACATGTTTCCAAGTTTCCCATTCTTTTTAATGAACCCATAATACAAAGGTGAGCATGATGTTTTCCATTTCGTTGCAAAATCTTGGGTGATGGTATTTTTGAAGACTCCTTTATGTTCAACATGAGGAATTGGAAGATGGGTAATGTAAGGCGTGTTGTGCATCGCTTTGGCTAGTTGATCTACAAGTTCATTATGGAGAATACCACAATGCGCTGGGACCCATTGGATAGAGGTGTCATAACCGTTCAATCGAAGTTTATGAAGAGGTTGAAGGCATGGGTAAACAAACTCTTTGTGTGTTGTTGAAGATTACCTAATTGCTTGAATCGCACTCTTGAAGTCACTACAGATGGTATATATCCCAACTGGTAATGTTGTGATTATTTGGAGAGATTGATATAAGGCATATAATTCCACTGTGAAAATAGATAGTTGGTTTGGTAACCGCCATTCCTGCTTGAGATGGTATTCCGATGTCCATACAGCTCTAGTGACCGAGGGTACGTTGTTCATGATGCGGGATCCATCTGTATAAATCACTGTGGTATTTGGGGAGCAATTTTTCATTGTTGAGGCAAAGACTGAGGCTATGGCTGAGTTTGGTGCAGACTTTGGAATGTTGTCTCCGAGTTGTATTGATCTATGAGGAGAGGATGAGGGGATCCAAAAATAAAGTCAAGGTGGAATAGGGGGGACAGTAAGTTGGGTTTCAGAGATTTGGAGTAGAGAGAGAGGTCTATATTGAGGTTATTTGTAGGCGTGTGAGGAAAAGTTGCGAGTGATTGGTTGGGAAGTTATGTGGGTTAGCTGCTGGGTTAATTTTCATTCTGTATGGGTGTGTCTGGTGAGCAGTGGTACAAAGTGATAGATAGTTGGCACACATTATGTCTCGTCTGGTGGCTAAGCTTGTGAGGCCTGTTTCCCCGTAAAGTCCGAGGATAGGAGTGGAACGCATTGTGCCACATATAAGTCGCATGACATTGTTTTGAATGACTTCTAGGCTCTGTAGGTTAGTAGGCGCAGCCGACGCATATGCTTGGCAACAATAGTCTAGTTGGCTGCGAATGTAGGTTGTATAGAAACGGAGCAAGATTTTATGGTGTGTTCCCCAGGTGGTGCCAGTGAAGGCTTTCAGTATGGCGAGTCGGGGTTGTGTCGTCTGTTTAAGGTGTTGAATGTGTGCTTTCCAGGTAAGTATAGGTGAGTCTAAGCGCATGCCAAGGTATTCATGTTCTCGTACGTGTAGGATGGGAGTGTTGTGTATTGTGAGGGTGGGGTAGATGAACAAGTCTTTTTTTAGTGAAAATCTGATAACAGGTTTTGGTAGTACTAACTTGAAGGCCCCATTGTTGTGTCCAATTTATGAGGTGGTCAAGTGCTGTTTGCATTATTGAGACTGTAGTAGGTAGGGGATTGTCTGAATAATACAATGTTAAGTCGTCGGCGTATGCCGAGAGGTGAACAGGATGGGTGTTTGGCAAATCTGCTAAGAATGATGCAAAAAGGGTTGGCTTAGTAAGGAGCCTTGTGGGACACCCGTTTATATTGGAATGACATCGGAAAACTCGCCTAGTATATAGACTTTTGAGGTCCTGATCGGGAGATAGGACTGGAACCATAGAAGTAATCTTCCCTGTACGCCTAAACATACACGCTTTGCCAAGAGGCACATATGAGGAATGCTATCGGAAGCTCCTTTGAGGTCTAGGTAGAGAACAATATAAAATTTACTGCTTCTGAAGGTTTATCCTTACAAATATTTTCCACAGAAAATCTCCCCAGCACTTCACATGCGTTAAGACAATACATACCGTTCATAACCTGTCCTAATGAGTTTTACTTCTACAGTTTGACACTCAGTTATGCAGTTTAGCCGTCTCTTTCCTCAAAAAACTTGTTTTTGCTGTTTCTTTATTTTCTCCATATTTCTCATTATCAACAAAGGAACTTTTCCAAACTTCTGAATAACCATACATTTCCCTTATACATTTTAACAGGAGCGCATATTAGCTGTACTCTCAACGAATTTCACTCATCCTACCAATTTCTTTCATATCACATTGTGCCAGATTTTTTTTAGTAAAAAGTTACTTTTCCACTGTAAATCTGACTAGTTCAACCATTTATGTTTTCCACACCATTTTGTAATAGTATAGTTTAATCACTATACTTAATGGTTGTCTACTCGCTATATTCAATTCTTTAAAGTTCTTGTTAGTTAATTTAGTGTGTTTCATTCTCACTTTGTTAATTCAATGTGTTGATCATTTCATTTTCAACGAACCTATGTGGGGTTACCTAACCCCCACAACAAATCCTTATAAAGAATTTTTTGTTTTAAAGATCCTACATTCTCACTTATGCTATTCTCGTAACCATACTTTGTTTTTGTAATAATTTCATACTCACTAAGACAACTTTCCTATGCAACAAAGTAAGGTTTCGATCGTGATAAACATGCTTAGTCCTCTCCTTACTCTCTTAGCTTGTAGCAAAATACATAAACTAGCAAGTCATTCTTTATATTTCCTCACTTTCTTACCCTGGGTGTAGATTTGAGATGCGGTTAATATGTTTCAAGTCTAACAATTACTATATCAAGTAATAGCTAAATGATAAACCCTTACTTATCCTGTCACTACTTATTGCATGTGTGTTATTTTACTAGTGAAAACTAGTAGCTTGGTCGTTTTAATCTACTCTACCCTTACCTAACATATCATTTTGGAAGTATTCACTATATATAAATTCAATATCGTTAAATAATTAGTCATCTGCCTATATTTGTTTTTCACTCACAAGACCATATTGATGTTTCAACAGTCAGTTTAAATCAAAGTTTGTGTGATATGATACCCTTCGAAAAAGCAGGGGGGGGGGGGGTAGTGACTTGGTAGTGGAGTGAACCTTTATTCCCTTTGACCTAACCTCTCAACTTAAGCGTTTCTTTCACTCTAAGCATTTTATAAATGCAAAGGACATGTCGCTCACTCATTTAAGTGAATGTAGACTTCACCCATGAATTGTCCATTTTCTCGTTTTACATGGATTTAAGTAGACCAATAACTCGGGGCTACCACGGCCTGCCCCGGTACATAGCTCGACCTTCCTGGGTCTGGTCCGAGGCCGGACCGGGTGCAGGCCCCGTTCCGGCCTCGGACCAGACCCGGGCAGGCACCACTCTTACCTAGAGGCCCAGCCCAATATATTTGCTTATGTGTAAATTCACTTAAATACATATAACTACTAATGAAAAGTAATGGAAGAGGTTATTATCTATCATAACAAAACAAATTAACTACAACTGTAATGTTGGGTTAGGTCGATGGAAAATAAAAAAATCAGCCATCACAGTCACACAGAGATCAGAAATTTAAGACAAAGGAAAATAGTGTATAGAAAATATAGCTTTCACAATAAACAAAGAGGACAATTCAATGGAAACCTGCTGTTATTTCAATATTTGTCAGTCTTTCTTCTGAGGTTACCTCCTCTCCTAGCACCAGGAGGTGTTCCAGCTCAGTCATAAGCACACTACAGAAACTAGAATTTAGCTCTTTGCGAATTTCCTTGTTATTTTCTGTATGTTCTCCTCCCCTCTTGAATAATCTATTCAATTGATCCTTTGCTGTAATTTTTCTTCTAGCATAATTATGTAGTGACTTCTGTTGTTTCTTTGATTTGGATGTTTTGTAATTTTAAAAGTTTTTTTGATTCTCTTCTTATGTTTATGAATTTGTTCATAGCTGTTACATCTTTTTCTTCTACACCGGTTTTCTTCTGTCCTTTGTATTTTTTCCACTGCATCCTCATTTTAATTTTAATACCCTGGACTATTTTCCCCCTAAGTTCTGCCTCCCGTTGAACGTTTCTAAGGAAATCTCTTACTATTATGTAGTTCCTTCTCTACAGTCTATTCTCCTTTCTCATGCACCTTTAACTTATGTCCATCGCTTTTAGTTCGACCATATATTCAAAGACAAGTGCATAATGTTGGCTCTATGTTTTCAGTATCTTCTTCATTTTGAGCGAAGATGAGATCTAGTAGATTAGTTGAATCTCCTGCCCCCCCCCCCTCTTTTCTCTTGTCATCATTTACAAGCTGTACTATGTAGTTCCTTTGCAAAACTTCCACTAATTTTATTCCTTGCGTTTCTTCCCAAATATAGAGTGTCTCGATTCCCAATCTATGTCTCTGTGATTTAGGTCGCCTATGATTAGCATTTTTACTCTCCTAGGTGCTTTTGGGCTACCCATTGCAGATCATATATACATGGTGTATTTGTGTCCTCATATTTCTGTTAGGATCTTCTGTTCTTTGCTATGTGTGTGTGTATGTGTGTGTGTGTGTGTGTGTGTGTGTGTGTGTGTGTGTGTGTGTGTGTGTGTGTGTGTGTGTGTGTGTGTGTATGTATGTGTGTGTGTGTGTGTGTGTGTGTGTGTGTGTGTGTGTGTGTGTGTGTGTGTACTCACCTATATGTACTCACCTATATGTGCTTGCAGGATCGAGCATTGACTCTTGGATCCCGCCTTTCGAGCATCGGTTGTTTACAGCAATGACTCCTGTCCCATTTCCCTATCATACCTGGTTTTAAAATTATGAATAGTATTTGCTTCCACAACCTGTTCCTGAAGTGCATTCCATTTCCCCACTACTCTCACGCTAAAAGAAAACTTCCTTACATCTCTGTGACTCATCTGAGTTTCAAGCTTCCATCCATGTCCTCTCGTTCTGTTACTATTCCGTGTGAACATTTCGTCTATGTCCACTCTGTCAATTCCTCTGAGTATCTTATACGTTCCTATCATGTCCCCCCTCTCCCTTCTTCTTTCTAGTGTCGTAAGGCACAGTTCCCTCAGGCGCTCTTCATACCCCATCCCTCGTAGCTCTGGGACGAGTCTCGTTGCAAACCTCTGAACCTTTTCCAGTTTCATTATATGCTTCTTCAGATGGGGACTCCATGATGAGGCGGCATACTCTACGACTGGCCTTACGTAGGCAGTGTAAAGCGCCCTAAATGCCTCCTTACTTAGGTTTCTGAATGATGTTCTAACTTTTGCCAGTGTAGAGTACGCTGCTGTCGTTATCCTATTAATATGTGCCTCAGGAGATAGATTAGGTGTTACGTCCACCCCCAGGTCTCTTTCACGCGTCGTTACAGGTAGGCTGTTCCCCTTCATTGTGTACTGTCCCTTTGGTCTCCTATCTCCTAGTCCCATTTCCATAACTTTACATTTGCTCGTGTTGAATTCTAGTAGCCATTTCTCTGACCATCTCTGCAATCTGTTCAGGTCCTCTTGGAGGATCCTGCAATCCTCATCTGTCACAACTCTTCTCATCAACTTTGCATCATCCGCAAACATCGACATGTAGGACTCTACGCCTGTAAACATGTCGTTAACATATACAAGAAATAGAATTGGTCCCAGCACCGATCCTTGTGGTACTCCACTTGTTACTGTTCGCCAGTCCGACTTCTCGCCCCTTACCGTAACTCTTTGGCTCCTTCCTGTTAGGTAGTTCCTTATCCATTCTAGGACCTTTCCCCCCACCCCCGCCTGCCTCTCGAGCTTGAACAGCAGTCTCATGTGCGGTACTGTATCAAAGGCTTTTTGGCAGTCCAGAAATATGCAGTCTGCCCAACCATCTCTGTCCTGTCTTATCCTCGTTATTTTATCATAGAATTCCAGAAGGTTTGTTAGGCACGATTTCCCTGTCCAGAACCCATGTTGATGTTTGTTCACAAACCTAATGTTCTCCAGGTGTGCAACCAGTCGTAGCCTAATTATTCTTTCCAGTATTTTACAGGGGATGCTTGTCAGTGATACAGGTCTGTAGTTAAGTGCCTCCTCCCTATCTCCTTTCTTGAAGATCGGCACGACATTTGCCTTCTTCCAGCAACTGGGCAATTCTCCTGACATAAGTGACTCATTAAAGATCATTGCCAGAGGCACGCTGAGGGCCTGTGCTGCTTCTTTTAGTATCCACGGTGATACTTTGTCTGGTCCAACTGCTTTAGTTGCATCTAGAGTTGTCAACTGTTTCATTACCTCCTCTGCTGTCACCTCTATATCTGATAGTCTTTCATCTAGGGTAACCCCTTCCAACAATGGGAGCTGCTCAGGCTCGGTAGTGAACACTCCATGGAAACTGGCATTCAGTGCCTCGCAGATTTCCTTGTCACTTTCAGTATATGCCCCCTCTGTCTTCCTTAGTCTTGTCACTTGGTCGTTCACCGACATTTTTCTTCTTATATGACTGTGTAGTAACTTAGGTTGTTTTTTCGCTTTGATTGCAATATCGTTCTCATAGTCCCTTTCCGATGTTCGTCTTATGTTAATGTAATCGTTCCTAGCTCTGTTGTATCTGCTTCTGTTGTCCTCTGTTCTTTGTCTTCTGTACTTCCTCCACTCCCGCCTGCTGGCCATTTTTGCTTCCTGACACTGTCTATTAAACCATGGGTTATTATATTCCTTCTTATTTTTCCCCTTTACCGTTGGTATAAATCTCTCTTCGGCCTCCTGGCATTTCTGTATGACTAGGTCCATCATATCTTGGACTGTTTTTCCTCTAATTTCTTCCTCCCACTGCACTTCACCCAGATAGTCCCTTATCCTCATATAGTCCCCTTTCCTGTAGTCAGCTCTCCTTTCCCAGATCTCTTGTCCCATGGTCATAATTTTGAATTCCATCATGTAGTCAAAGACTAGGACACAATGGTCACTGGCCCCTAGAGGTATTTTATGCTCTAAATTCTCGATATCTTCTACGTTCTGGGTGAAAATCAGGTCTAATAGGCTCGGTGCATCTCCTCCTCTTTCCCTTGTGTCTTCCTTCACATGTTGTGTCAGGAAATTCCTGTCTATAACATCTACTAATTTTGCTCCCCACGTTTCATCCCCTCCATGGGGATTCCTTGATTCCCAATTTATCTCTCCATGATTTAGGTCCCCCATGATCAGCAGCTTCGCTCTCATTCTGTGGGCTAGTGTTGCTGCCTTCTGCAGTTCATCAATACATGCTTTGTTGTTGTCATCATACTCCTGCCTGGGTCTTCTACTGTTTGGTGGGGGATTGTAGATTACCAGGATCACAATCTTCCTCCCATCTACTGTCAGAGTTCCATGTATGAAGCTTGTGCACTCATTGGTAACTCGATTTCCCAGGTCTTCAAACTTCCATTTCCGCTTTATTAGGAGTGCTACTCCCCCTCCCTGTCTCTGTGTCCTCTCTTTTCGTATCACCTGGTACCCTTCAGGAAAGATAGCATCTGAGATCATGTCATTAATTTTAGTTTCCACAATTGCAACTATGTCAGGATCTGCTTCACTCACTCTTTCTTTTATCTCTTCTGCTTTATTAGATACCCCATCAGCATTGGTGTACCAAACCTTGAGATTCTTCATGGAAACTCTTGTACCAGAGTTCTCCCTTTCTCTGGGGGTCTGGGGGGATCTGGGGGATGTCTGGGGGGTGACTGGGGGCAGAGGGGATCTGGGGGATCTGGGGGGTGTCTGGGGGATGACTGGGGGCGGGGAGGGTCCGGGGGATGTCCGGGGGGATCCAGGGGGTGTCTGGGGGGGTCCGGGGGGTGTATGGGGGGTGAAAGAGTTCAGGAGGGGTGCTTGGGGGGCTACTGGGGGCTGGGCTTCTAGGAAGGTAGGTAGGAGGGTCTGGGGTAGGGCCTGGGTAGGTAGGTCTGGAGTAGGAAGGGCATACTGGGTCTGAAGATTAGGGAGGGCATAGAGGGGTTGGGAGATGGCGTAAGGTTGGGAGACAGATAGAGGTTGAGAGGTTGGGAGGGGGATGGATAGAGGGGGTGGGGGGGACCTCCCACCTCCCTCGCAAGGGTGGGGGGTCACATGGAAGGATAGGGGATGAGGAGGGGTGAGGGCAGGGTAGGCTTTGGGTGTTGAGGGGATGAGGTCTGGGTGGGTTCTTGGGGTTGAGGGGATGAGGTCTGGATGGGATTTGGGGGTTGAGGAGATGAGAGCTGGGTGGGTTTTGGGGGTTGAGGGGACGAGGGCTGGACGGGTTTTGGGGGTTGAGGTGATGAGGGGGTCCTTGGAATGTGGGATGAATTTGACTCCAGTGGGGTCAGAGGGGTCAAGGGATGTGCTGGGGAGATAAGCAGGGGCGGCTGATTTGGGAAAGGGGTGACCTGAGAAGCACGTGTGAGCTGGTTAGCATGGGGTGGATTAGCACTGGGGTGTGTAGCTGCGCTCAAATGGGAAGAGTCGTATTGTTGTTTGCTTGCTCTGTGGGCAATCTGTTCCTCCTTCGTCATGAATTTGTCAATAAATACGTTGTAGTAATTTTCGCTACCTCTGAGTAGGTGTTTGTGATGCAGTATGTAATCCACTGCCTCTTCGTTAGTGAACTGTACCAGGACAGGTCGTTTCCTGTTACAGTTGTATGGTCCAATGCGTCGGTGGACTTGCACCTCATTCCCTGCCATCTGGGCTCTCATGTCTCTCAAGATCCCCTGTAGTTCCAAATCCTCAATCTCCATCCTTTCCTGCCTCGATGGTGCCCTGGCTTCAAGTAATCCATGGATTATGATTGTCCTCTTTCTCAGTTCAGGGTCATGCTGGTGGCCCTCTCCCTGGCTGACCCCCACCCCTCCTACACCCGCTACTCCACCTACTACTACTACTTCCCCTTCCCCTGCCAAGCTTCCCTTATTCCTGCCAAATTCATTAGTAAGCCTAGATATTTCTCCTTGCCATTCTACCCTGCTCTTCCTCATTTCCTCTTGAATATAATCCATAAACTCTTGTTTGAGTCTTTGAACCTCGCCCTGTATCTTATTAAAGACTTCACTTTTAATCCCCTGGATTAGATCACCTATCCAAACATCCCTCTTCTCTACAAATTTCCCAATCATCTTCTCCACAAACCTATCTTCTTCCTCAATCATAATACTGCTGGACCTAGACGCCCTTCCTGACCTAGTCATTGCTATAATGCAACCTTACCCACAGGGGTTCCAAGTATCTTACCGTCCTGCTAACACAATAGGTGAGTGAATCTCCAAGCGTCGTCCCCGTGGTGGTAGGAGGGTTGCTGCCGGGGTGAGGTCACGCGGTCAGAGGTCGGTGAGGTCTGCTCCACACTACACACTGCCACAATACTACAACTATTTTGAATTACGCTATTTAAACTGTTTTTCTTCACTACTTTATGGCTCTGGCCAAAACTCAAGGTTTTTTCATTCACTTGTACACACTTTTTCACTTCGAAGTTGCCTGATTACCCCTCCCACTCCACTAGTGAACCTGGAGCTCCCAACCCACGTCCACCCAACACGATGGTCACAAGACAAGACCAGGCCCTAAGGGGCCTGTGTGTGTGTGTATCTGTGTGTGTGTGTGTGTGTGTGTGTGTGTGTGTGTGTGTGTGTGTGTGTGTGTGTGTGTGTGTGTGTGTGTGTGTGTGTGTGTGTGTGTATTCACCTAGTTGTACTTGTGAGGGGAAGGGGGGGGGGGAGCTGTGGCTCTTTCGGCCCGCTTCTCAACTGTCAATCAATCATTTTTTTATTCACACACACACACACACACACACACACACACACACACACACACACACACACACACACACACACACACACACACTAAGGGGCCTGGTAGCCTGGTGGATAATGCGCAGGACTCGTAATTCTGTGGCACGGGTTCGATTCCCGCACCAGGCAGAAACAAATGGGCAAAGTTTCTTTCACTCACAATGACCCTGTTATCTAGCATCAAATAGGTATCTGGGAGTTAGTCAGCTGTCACGGGCTGCTTCCTGGGGCGTGTGTGTGTGTGTTATGTGGAAAAAAAAGTAGTTAGTAAACAGTTGATTGACAGTTGAGAGGCAGGCCGAAAAAGCAAAGCTCAACCCCCGTAAACACAACTAGGTGAATACTAGGTGTATACACACACACACACACACACACACACACACACACACACACACAAACACACACACACACACACACACACACACACACACACACACACACACACACACACACACACACACACACACACACACACACACACACACACACACGCACACACAGACGTGTGTGTGTGGGGCCTCGTAGCCTGGTGGATAGCGCGCAGGACTCGTAATTCTGTGGCGCAGGTTCGATTCCCGCACGAGGCAGAAACAAATGGGCAAAGTTTCTTTCACCCTAAGTGCCCCTGTTACCTAGCAGTAAATAGGTACCTGGGAGTTAGTCAGCTGTCACGGGCTGCTTCCTGGGGTGTGTGTGTGTGTGTGTGTGTGTGGTGAGGGGAAAAAAAAAAGAAAAAAAATAGTAGTTAGTAAAGAGTTGATTGACAGTTGAGAGGCGGGCCGAAAGAGCAAAGCTCAACCTCCGCAAAAACACAACTAGTAAACACAACTAGTAAACACAGAGTTAGGGGGGACATGATCACCACATTCAAGATTCTGAAGGGAATTGATAGGGTAGATAAAGACAGGCTATTTAACACAAGGGGCGCACGCATAAGGAGACACAGGTGGAAACTGAGTGCCTAAATGAGCCACAGAGATATTAGAAAGAATTTTTTTAGTGTCAGAGTAGTTGACAAATGGAATGCATTAGAAAGTGATGTGGTGGAAGCTGACTCCATACACGGTTTCAGGTGTAGATATGATAGAGCCCAATAGGCTCAGGATTCTGTACACCTGTTGATTGACGGTTGAGAGGCGGGACCAAAGAGCCAGAGCTCAACCCCCGCAAACACAACTAGGTGAGTACACACACACACACACACACACACACACACACACACACACACATAAATCGTAAATGGTAAATCTGCAGTTATCAATCGATCGTAATCGATCGATCGATCGTAACGTGATCGATCGATCGAGTCATCGATCAATCGTAAATGATCTTCCAGAGGGAATTGACTCGTTCCTCTCGATGTTTGCTGATGATGCGAAAATTATGAGGAGGATCAGGACAGAGGAGGATAGTATGAGGTTACAAGATGACCTAGACAAACTGAAGGAATGGTCCGACAAATGGCTACTAAAGTTCAACCCAAGTAAATGTAAGGTAATGAAACTAGGAGGAGGAACTAGGAGGCCAGTCACAGGATACCGAATGGGAGATGAAGTCCTCCACGAAACGGACAGAGAGAAAGATCTGGGAGTTGATATCACACCAAACCTGTCTCTTGAAGCCCACATCAAAAGAATAACATCAGCGGCCTATGCGAGGCTGGCTAACATCAGAACTGCTTCAGAAACCTGTGTAAGGAATCCTTCAGAAACCTTGTATACCACATATGTAAGACCAATCCTGGAGTATGCAGCCCCAGCATGCAGTCCGTACCTAGTCAAGCACAAGACGAAGCTGGAAAAAGTTCAGAGGTATACCACTAGGTTACTCCCAGAACTAAGAGGCATGAGTTATGAGGACAGACTACGTGAACTGCACCTCACGTCGCTGGAAGACAGAAGAGCTAGGGGAGATGTGATCACCACATACAAAATTCTCAGGGGAATTGACAGGGTGGACAAGGATGGATTATTTAAAACGGGTGGCACACGCACAAGGGGACACAGGTGGAAGCTGAGTACCGAAATGAGCCACAGAGACATTAGAAAGAACTTTTTCAGTGTCAGAGTAGTTAGTAAATGGAATGCACTAGGAAGTGATGTGGTGGAGGCTGACTCCATACACAGTTTCAAATGTAGATATGACAGAGCCCAGTAGGCTCAGAAATCTGAACATCAGTTGATTGACGGTTGAGAGGCGGGACCAAAGAGCCAGAGCTCACCCCCGCAAACACAACTAGGTGAGTACATAGAACGCAGCCCGTATCATTGTCTAACTCCCAGGTTCCTATTTGCTGCTAGGTAAAAGGGGCCTCTGGGTGAAAGAAGCTGCCAATTTGTTTCTGCCTCCACCGGGGATCGAACCCGGAACTCAGGACTAAAAATCTGAAGTGCTGTCCACTCAGCTGTCAGGCCCACCTGTCAGGCACACCTGTCAGCCACTGTTGCCTGACAGGCACACCTGATAGACACACCTGTCAGTCCAGGTGTGTGTGTGTGTGTGTGTAATCACCTAGTTGTGTTTGCGGAGGTTGAGCTTTGCTCTTTCGGCCCGCCTCTAAACTGTCAATCAACTGTTTACTAACTATTTTTTTTTCCACAACACACACACACACACCCCAGGAAGCAGCCCGTGACAGCTGACTAACTCCCAGGTATCTATTTACTGCTAGGTAACTGGGGCATTAAGGGGAAAGAAACTTTGCCCATTTGTTTCTGCCTCGTGCGGGAATCGAACCGCACCACAGAATTACGAGTCCTGTGCTCTATCCACCAGGCTACGAGGCCCCCAATGTGTGTGTGTGTGTGTGTGTGTGTGTGTGTGTGTGTGTGTGTGTGTGTGTGTGTGTGTGTGTGTGTGTGTGTGTGTATTCACTTAGTTGTATTCATCTAGTTGTGCTTGCGGAGATTGAGTTCTGCTCTTTCGGCGCCTCTCAACTGTCAGTCAATCAACTGTTGCTAACTACTAACTATATTTTTTCTCACACACACACACACACACACACACACACACACACACACACACACACACACACACACACACACACACACACACAGGATGAAGCCCGTAATAGCTGTCTAACTCCCAGGTACCTACTTAATGTTAGATAACAGGGGCATCAGGGTGAAAGAAACTCTGCCAAATTGTTTCTCGCCGGCGGCTGGAATCGGTCCTCGGACACAGGATTACATGTGTAGCGTGCTGTCCACTCAGCCATCAGTCCCCCTCTGTGTGTTTGTACTTACCTAGTTGTGCTTGCGGGGATTGAGCTCTGGCTCTTTGGTCCTGCCTCTCAACAGTCAATCAACTAATGTACAGGTTCCTGAGCCTATTGGGCTCTATCGTATCTACACTTGAAACTGTGTATGGAGTCTGCCTCCACAACATCATTTCCATGTGCATGACATTTGTCTACTACTCTGACACTGAAAAATTCTTTCTGACGTCTGTATGGCTCATTTGGGTGTAAACCCAGTGAGCATGCCCCTTGTGTTAAACAGTCTGTCTTTTTCTACCCAATCAATTCCTCTGAGAATCTTGCATGTGGTGATCTTGTCCCCTCTTACTCTTCTGTCTCCCAGTGACATGAGGCTTAATTCCCCTAGTCTCGCCTCGTAGCTCAAACCCTCATTTCGGGTACTAGTCTGGTGGCAAACCTTTGAACCTTTTCCAGTTTAGTCTTATGCTTGACTAGATATGGACTCCATGCTGGAGCCGCATACTCCAGGATTGGTCTGACATATGTGGTATACAAAGTTCTGTGTGTGTTTTCACCTATTTGTATTCACCTATTTATGCTTGCGGGGTTGAGCTTTGGCTCTTTGGTCCCGCCTCTCAACTGTCAATCAACTGGTGTACAGTTTCCTGAGCCTACTGGGCTCTATCATATCTACATTTGAAACTGTGAATGGAGTCAGCCTCCACCACATCACTGCCTAATGCATTCCACCTGTTAACTACTCTGACACTGAAAAATTTCTTTCTAACGTCCCTGTGGTTCATGTGGGAACTCAGTTTCCACCTGTCTCCTCCTGTTCGCGTACCAACAGTGTTGAATAGGATATCCTTGTCTACCCGGTCGATTCCCTTGAGGATTTTGTAGGTAGTGATCATGTCTCCCCTTACTCTTCTGTCTTCCAGTGTCGTTAGGTGCATTTCCCGCAGCCTTTCCTTGTAACTCATACCTCTTAGCTCTGGGACTAGTCTACTTTCATACCTCTGAACTTTTTTCCAGCTTCGTCTTGTGCTTGACAAGGCACGTGCTCCATCCTGAGGCCGCATACTCCAGGATTAGCCTTACATATGTGGTATACAATGTTCCGAATGATTCCTTACACAGGTTCCTGAACGCTGTTCTGATGTTAGCCAGCCTCGCATATGCCGGAGACATAATTCTTTTTATGTGGACTTCAGGAGACAGGTTTAGTGTGATATCAACTCCTAGATCTTTCTCTCTGTCCGTTTCATGAAGTACTTCATCTCCTATTCTGTATCCTATGTCTGGGTTTTCCAGTTTCCACCGCCTAGTTTCATTACTTTGCATTTACTTGGGTTGAACTTTAGCAGCCATTTGTTAGGCCATTCATTCAGTCTGTCTAGGTCATCTTATAGCCTCCTAATAACATCCTCAGTTTTAGTCCTCCTCATAATTTTTGCATCATCAGCGAACATTGCGAGAAACGAGTCTATACCCTCTGAGAGATTATTTACATATATGAGAAACAGTTTAGGTACAAGGACTGACCTCTGCGGGACTCCACTCGTAACGTCTCGCTAATCTGAGACCTCACCCCTCACAGTGATTCGTTGTCTACTGTTACTTCGGTACTCCTTTATCCAATGGAGTTCCAATATCCAATGTGTGTGTGTGTGTAATTACCTAAGTGTAGTTACATGATGAGAGCTACGCTCGTGGTGTCCCGTCTTCCCAGCACTCTTTGTCATGTAACGCTTTGGAAACTACTGACGGTCTTGGCCTCCACCACCTTCTCACCTAATTTGTTCCAACCGTCTACCACTCTGTTTGCGAAAGTGAATTTTCTTATATTTCTTCGGCATCTGTGTTTGGCTAGTTTAAATCTATGACCTCTAGTTCTTAAGTTCCAGGTTTCAGGAAGTCTTCCCTATCGATTTTATCAATTCCTGTTACTATTTTGTATGTAGTGATCATATCACCTCTTTTTCTTTTGTCTTCTAGTTTTAGCATATTTAATGCCTCTAACCTCTCTTCTTAGCTCTTGCCCTTCAGTTCTGGGAGCCACTTAGTAGCATGTCTTTGTACCTTTTCCAGTTTGTTGATGTGCTTCTTATGATACGGGCATCACACAACCGCTGCATATTCTAGCTTTGGCCTAACAAAAGTCGTGAACAATTTCTTTAGTATATCGCCATCCATGTATTTAAAAGCAATTCTGAAGTTAGAAAGCGTGGCATTGGCTCCTCGCATAATTTTCTTTATGTGGTCCTCAGGTGATAGTTTTCTATCTAGAACCACCCCTAGATCTCTTTTTTTATCAGAATTCTTTAAAGATTTCTCACATAATATGTAGGTTGTGTGAGGTCTATGTTCTCCTATTCCACATTCCATAACATGGCATTTATTAACATTAAATTCCATTTGCCAAGTGGTGCTCCATATACTTATTTTGTCAGGTCATCTTGACGGGCATGACAATCATCTAAGTTTCTTATCCTTCCTATAATCTTAGCATCATCAACAAACATGTTCATATAATTCTGTATACCAACTGGTAGACGATTGTGTGTGTGTGTGTGTGTGTGTGTGTGTGTGTGTGTGTGTGTGTGTGTGTGTGTGTGTGTGTGTGTGTGTGTGTGTGTGTGTGTTTGTGTGTGTGTGTGTGTGTGTGTGTGTGTGTGTGTGTGTGTGTGTGTGTGTGTGTGTGTGGTGTGTGTGTGTGTGTGTGTGTGTGTGTGTGTGTGTGTGTGTGTGTGTGTATTCCCCTATATGTGCTCACCTATTTGTGCCTGCAGGATCGAGCGTTCTCTCTTAGATCACGCCTTTCTAGACGCTGGTTGTTTAAGACAATGACTCCTGTCCTGCTTCTTTGTCATACGTAGTTTTAAAACTATGAATAGTGTTTACATCCACAATGTGCTCTTTTAATTAATTCCACTTCCCCACTTCTCTCACACTAAAAAGAAACTTTCTAACATCTGTATGACTCATCTGAGTTTCCAGCTTCCACCCATTCCCCTTGTTCTGTGGTTATTTCGTGTGAACATTTCGTCTATTTCCACTCTGTCAATCCCCAAAGTTCTTTGTATGCTACTATCATATCTCTCTCCCCATCCCTTTTTCTAACGTCGGCAGGTTCAGTTCCTTCAGTCGCTCTTCATATCCTATCCCATACAACTCCGAGATGAGCCTGGTCGCAATTTTCTGAACTTTTTCCAGTATCCTAATATGTTTCTTTAGGTGGGGGGGCTTCATGATGGGGCTGCATACTCTAAGACTGGTCTCATGTAGGCAGTGTAGAGCACTCAGAATGCCTCCTTACTTAGGTTCCTGAATAACGTTCTAACTTTTGCTAATTTAGAGTTCTTTGTTGCTGTTATTCGGTTTATGAAGGCTTCCGGTAGTACAGACGGGTTCGTTCTCATACAGTCAAGAATTCCAGGTTTGAATCCCGGTCTGGACAAAAATGGTTGGTCTCATTTCTTTTCACTTAATGCGTCTGTTCACCTAGCAGTGAGTAGGTTCTCAAGAGTTAGTCAGCTTGTTGTGGGGTTGCAGTCTGGACGGGGTCAGCAATTCGACCTTGGGGGGGGGGGGACCTCGATAAAAGCGTAAAGTGTATGAATACACTCTGGCGTAAAGTGTATGAATACACTCAATACGTCCCCCCAACACAGTGAATTATTAATAATTATTATATGTGTCTCAGGAGTTAGATTTGGCGTTACGTCCACCCCCAGGTCCTTTTTCAAATCGTCACAGGCAGGCAGTTTCCCTCTTTTGTGTACTGACCCTTTGGTCTCCTACCACCTAGTTCCATTTCCAGAACATTACACTTGCTCGTGTTGAACGTTGAACTCCAGTAGCTATTTATCTGACCCTCTCTGCAGCTTGTTCAAATCCTCTTGGAGCATCCTACAATCCTCATCTGTCATAAAGATGAGGACTGTAGTTTTATTAATTTCGCATCATCCACAATCATCGACATATAGTACTCGACTACTGTAGACATATCTTTACGAATATTAAAAATAAAACAGGTATTCTTCATCTTTGAGATACTCCACCCGTTACGGTTCTTGATCCTTGAGATACTCCACTCGTTACGGTTCACCGGTCTGACTTATCGCCCCTGTCTGTTACTCTCTGGCTTTTGCCTGTTAAGCAATTCCTTACCCAAGCTGGGGCTTTTCTGCTTGCTTCCGCCTGCCTCTCAAGTTTGCATAGTAGTCTCCTGTTGATACTGTATCAAAGGCTTTTTGGTAGTCCAGAAATATGCAGTCTGCCCATCCTTCCTTATCGTGCCTTTTTCTTCTTGCTTTATCATTTAATTCCAGAAGGTTTGTTAGGCATGAATTCCCTGCTCTGAACCCATGTTGATGTTTGTTTATATACAAAATTTTCTTCAAGTGTGTAACCAATTTTAACCTGATTTTTCTTTCAAGTACTTAACAAGGGATGCTTGTCAGTGGTACTAGTCTGTAGTTAAGTGCCTCCTTCCTATCTCCTTTCTTGAATTTTTTTTACTAGACTCCCTTCGTAGGTGACTCATTATAGTTCCTTGCTAGTGGCACGCTGAGGGCCTGCGCTGCCTCTTTTAGTATCCACGTGATACATTGTCTGGTCCAACTGCTTTAGTTTCAATCAGTGTTGTTAGCTTTCTCATTACCTCCTCTGCTGTTACTTTTGTATATGCTAATCTCTCATCTAGGGTGAGAGGCTCGGTTGTCAACACTCCATGGAAACTGGCATTCAGAACCTCGCAGATTTTTTTGTCGCTTTCTTAGTATACCCTTTCTGTTTTCCATACTCTTGTCATTTGGTCGTTCACCGACATTTTCCTTCTTATATGATTATTGCTTTTTCGCTCTGATTTCAATATCATTCTCATAATTCATTTCCGATACTCTTCTTATATGATTGTATTCATTTCTAGCTCTATTGCATCTAATCTTATTGTCCTGTGTCCTTTGTTCTTTCTCCACTCCCACCTAATTCTTCATTTTTGCGTCCTGGCAGTCTATTAAAACATGGGTTATTATATTCCTTCCTACCTTTTTCCTTTAGTGTTGAAATAAAGTTCTCTCCGGCCTTCTTGCATTTCCACTTTACCAGGTACATCATATGTTGCACTGTTTTCCTCTAAGTTCTTCTTCCTACTGTACTTCTCTTAGATATTCTCTTATCCTCCTGTAATCACCTTTTCTGTAGTCAACTCTCCTTTTCCAGATCTTTTGTTCCGAGGTCACAATTTTAAGCTCGATCGTATAGTCAAACACTAGGACATAGTGGTATCTGGCTCCTTATGGTATTTCATGTTCCATATTCGCGGTATTGTCCTCATTCTGGTTGAAAATCAGGGCTAATAAGCTCGTTATATCCTTCTTATTTTCCTTGTGCCTTCCTTCACATGTTGTGTTAGGAAATTCTTGCCTATAACTTCCACTAATTTTGATCCCTATGTTTCTTCCCCACCATGGGGATTTCTTAATTTCCAATCGATCTCTCTGTGATTGAGATAACCCATGACCAACAGTTTTGCTCTCATTCTGTGAGCTGTTGTTGCTGCACTCTGCAGTTCGTCTATATATGTCTAATTGTTATCATCATGTTCCTGTCTGGGCCATATACTGTTTGTTGGGGATTGTAGATAAGAGAGATCACAGACCTCTTCCCACCTGCTGTCAGAGTTCCAAGTATGGAGATTGTGTTTCCATTAGTCCCCTGATTCTCTAGTTCCTCTGATTTTTATTTCAGCTTTATGAGGAGTGCCACTTCCTCTCCCTGTATCTGTGTCCATTCTTTCCTTATCACTTGGTATCCTTCACGAAAGATTGCATCGGAGATCATATAATTTATTTTAGTTTCCACTATTGTAATTATGCCAGTATCTACTTCATTAACACTTTCTTTTACTTCCTCTGCTTTATTGGATACCCCATCAGCATTGGTGTACCAAAACCATGAGACTCTTCTTGGAAAACTCTGTTACCAGAGTTCATCCATTCTCTGGGGGTGTCTAGGGGATGTCTGGAGGGCGAATGGAGCCCTGGGAAGCTAAAGAGGGGGGGGGGGGTCGAAAAGGCATAGTGGGTCTGAGAGGCGGAGAGGAGTCTGAGAGGAAGGGAGGGTCTGAGAGGCATAAGGGGGCTGCTGAGTGGTAGAGTGAGGTATCAGTAAGAAGGTGTGCTAGGGGCAGGGGAGAAGAAGGGACAGGTATAGGGTTTGGGGTAGAAAGGAGTAAGTGAGAGATGGGGGGGGGCTCAGGATGAGAGTGAGGGCAAAAGAAAGGGTATTTGAGGGCAGTGGAGAGGCTAGTGGGGTTGAGACGCTGGGGGGGTCGCAAGGTGAGAGGGTCATACTGAAACATGAGGTGCAAAAGGAAGGTGAGGGGTGGTGGGGGGGGGGGGGGTTGGGGATGGAGGGGAAGAGAGGGGAATTGGAGGGTAGGATGGGGCAGATGGTTTGGTTTGCAGAGGGGGTGGAGGGAGCAAGGGAGTTGTTGGGGGTAGAAGGGGTTTGGGAAATGATGTGAGGGCTGATTTGGGGGAGGGGGGTGAAGGTGACACTGTGAATCAGTTTTCCCCACCTTCAGTTCTTGTTGTTCGTCTTTGGTAATGATCTGTCTATAAATACATTATAATAGCCTTTTGCTGCCCCTTAGTAAATGTTTATGCTTTAATATGTTGTGGCCCGCCTCTTCATTAGAAAACCTGGACTCCAAAAACAGGCCTGCTTTTGTTGCCATTATAAGTCCCATTCTGTGGCTGAGTTCAATCTCGTTCATGCAACCTCAGCATTAATGCACCTCAATATTCGCATTGTTCAAAACTCTTCAATCTGTATTCCTCTATGTTTTGATGATTGCCGTTGCTTCACATAATTCCATTAATGACAAGTGATCCTCTTGATCCAAGATCCTCTACGATCCACTTTCATGCTGGTTCTTACACCCACAGTGTCGCAGCTCTTACTGAGTCCGTATCATTTCCCTGTTTGGTTCTAGTTGGATATCCTGCATGCTTCCATACATAAGCAAATATTTGAAGTTACTCCTCCAAATGCCATAGCCTACCCCTCTCTGTCTTGTACCCATTTTTGGCCTACCCCTCTCTGTCTTGTACCCATTTTTGGCCTACCCCTCTCTGTCTTGTACCCATTTTTGGCCTACCCCTCTCTGTCTTGTACCCATTTTGGCCTACCCCTCTCTGTCTTGTCCCCATTTTTGGCCTACCCCTCTCTGTCTTGTACCCATTTTTGGCCTACCCCTCTCTGTCTTGTACCCATTTTTGGCCTACCCCTCTCTGTCTTGTACCCATTTTGGCCTACCCCTCTCTGTCTTGTACCCATTTTTGGCCTACCCCTCTCTGTCTTGTACCATTTTTGGCCTACCCCTCTCTGTCTTGTACCCATTTTTGCCTACCCCTCTCTGTCTTGTACCCATTTTTGGCCTACCCCTCTCTGTCTTGTACCCATTTTTTGGCCTACCCCTCTCTGTCTTGTACCCATTTTTGGCCTACCCCTCTCTGTCTTGTAACCATTGTTGGCCTACCCCCACCCATACTCACTAATCCATCCCCGAATAATCCAATTTCCCCATCCGTATTCATGCTTTCCTGCGCCCAACTCTTTGGCCAGCTCTTCCTTGATTTGCCCTTGAATAGCTTTTGAACACTTGTTTTTTGTCTCTCAATCTCACCCTGTATTTGGTGAAATATTTCTATTCTTTTCCAGGATCAAATCCTCAATCTAATCGATCCTCCTCTCAACACAATTCCCTATCACTTTATAACACTTATCCTCCTCTTCCCTGATGCTGCTTGACCTGTTCGCCCTTCCTGATTGTGTCATAGCAATATACTACCTTATCAACAGGGATCCCAATTACCTCGGTCTGTAGGCACAAGTGATCGTTACCTGGCATCTTCTCCCAGGTGTGGTGTAGGGTCAGATGAGGTCAGGGGGATCGGTGTGAGGTCAAAACGTCACACCACGGGTCTACACCACAATGTGGTACAACACCTATTTACATATACATTATTTCAGCTTTCTCTCTTCACTTTCTAATGGTTTCTGTCAGTTTGCCAGATATTCATTCACTCATATACAGTTTTTCACTGCTTGTAGAATGTTTAGCTTTTCCAACTTAATAGAAAACACTGGAGATTCACAACCCACAATCTTTTACCATGACTAATAATTGTATTCACCTAGTTGTGCTTGCAGGGGGTTGAGCTCTGCTCTTTCGGCCCGTCTCTCAACTGTCAATGCACGATAAATTAATTTTTTCTCACACACACACCCAGGAAGCAGCCCGTAACAGCTGTCTAAATCTCGAGTACCTATTTACTGCAGGTAACAGGGGCATCAGGGTGAAATAAACTCTGTCGATTTGCTTTCCGCTATCGCCGGGGATGGAACCCCGGTCCCTAGGATTACGAGTTCTCAATGCTGTCCACTCAGCCTCCAACCGCCCATAAAAGTGTTAAATACCCATGAATACATGTATACCCATGTATACATGTATACCCATGTAGTGTGTGTACTCACCTAATTGTGCTTGCGGGGGTTGAGATCTGGCTCTTTGGTCCAGCCTCTCAACCGTCAATCAACTGATGTGCAAATTCCTGAGCCTACTGGGCTCTGTCATATCTACATTTGAAACTGTTGATGGAGTCAGCCTCCACCACGTCACTTCCTAGTGCATTCCATTTACTAACTACTCTGACACTGAAAAAGTTCTTTCTAATGTATCTGTGGCTCATTTGGGTACTCAGCTTCCACCTGTGTCCCCTTGTGCGTGTGCCACCCGTGTTCAATGATCCATCCTTGTCCACCCTGTCAATTCCCTTGATAATTTTTTATGTGGTGATCATGTCTCCCCCTAGCTTTTCTGTTTTCCAGCGATATGAGGTGCAGTTCACGTAGTGTGTCCTCATAACTCATGCTTCTTAGTTCTGGGACTAGCCTAGTGGCATATCTCTGAACTTTTTCCAGCTTCGTCTTGTGCTTGACTAGATACGGGCTCCATTCTGGGGCTGCATACTCCAGGATTGGCATTATATATGTGGTATACAATGTTCTGAAGGATTCCTTACACAGGTTTCTGAAAGCAGTTCTGATGTTAGCCAGCCTCGCATAGGCCGCTGATGTTATTCCTTTGATGTGGGCTTCGGGAGACCTTATTATTATATGAAAAATTATCAAAAATTATTTTCATAATTTCTCATATAAATTTCCATTTGAGCCTGTTTGACCCAATATTTTATCGGATTAGGGAATTGGTATCTGATTCCTATTTTGTTAAGAAAATCAAACGCTATTTGAGTAATCCCTAGTAGTTTACTTAAACTAAAGTAGTGACTAGGATCAATAGCCAAGGTTCGAGGGAGTTCTGTGTCTCAGTGGGGACAGTGATATTAGTCACTATGACTTGTGGCTTTTGTTTAGGCCACTGACCAATGAATAGCCACTGGGATCCATTGAACCACATCTCGGCTTTGGCTAATTGCCTCAATCTCGATAAAGGTAGTCAGCTGGGTTTTCCTTTTTGGGTACATGTCTCAGTTTGTAACCTGCTGACAACTCTCTAATCTTTCTAACACGATTACTGACATAGGGAATTTTATTATGGTTGTTTTTTACCTGTTGTAAGATTGTTTCATTATCTGACCACATTACTATCTCAGAGAAGTGACAATTATTTAGTGTCTTGGTCAGGTAATGAGCCAATCGAACACTTATTAATAAACCCGTTAATTCCATTTGTGGCAATGACCGCTTCTTCAGCGTTGCCACTCTGGCTTTAGAAGTGAGCAGTATTGACTGCTCAGTGTTCACTTAATAGGCTACTGCGCCACACAACTTTCCCGAGGCGTTGCAAAACACATGTAATTTGATAAGTTGTTCTAGTCCTATGGCATAACGAGGGAATTTAAGTCTAATGAGGATACTTAGATCCATTGTCATCTGCTGCCATCTTAGTCTCCAGACGGTGTTGGCTACTCTGTTGTTTTTCCTGACCGCAGTAATATGTGTCGTCTACCTCCGGAGACTAGCATCTTCACATCAGAACTTTATGCTATTCTCTATGCTCTTCGTCTCCTGCTTTCTTGTTGTCAATCTTCCTTGTGGTTGTCGTTGACTCTCGAAGTGCGCTCATGGCTCTCGGGTCCTTCAATCCAGTCCATCCAGTGGTCGTCAAGATTCAACATTGGCTGTTTCTTATTTCCAGTAAATTTAAGTCAGTTGAGTTTTGCTGAGTTCCAGCCATATTGGTGTTTCTTTAAATAAGCATGCGGACACTGCCGCTAGGGAAGCTGTCCGCTCTTGTCCCATCTCCTGTAAAGGTATTCTTTATTCCAACTTTTACCCAGTTATTCATTCCTCCATCCTTACCCATTAGCAGGATTGTTGGTCCTCTGTTACTGGTAACAAACTGCGTACTCTTAAGGGTAGTGTATCCTCATGGCCTTCCTCCTACCACCGTAACCGGTGATGGGAAACGGCTCTGGCGAGATTGCATATTGGCCATACACGCTTAACTCACGGTCACTTAATGGAGCGCTACCCTGCTCCTTATTGTCCATATTGTATTGTCCCTCTTATAGTCGTGCATATCCTTGCTGAATGTCTTGACTTCCAGGACGAGCGTGTGTCTAGCTTTCCGACCGTCCATTGCGGTCGCTTGTCCATCGATTGGGTATATGGACAGACATTAAGGGGAAGCAAGGATACAGTTTGAGGTACAGCAGTGGCTAGCTATGTCAGTGCCAGTGAGAGTTGAAGGCACTCACTGTGCCACCAGGGTAAAAGTCCAGTGGAGATCCAGTGGAGGAACTCCTTGAGATACCCATTAGAGGTACTAATTGAGAGATTCAGTTTCTGTACTCACTGAGACAATGCTAACAAATTTACAAGACTGTCCTAAATTGTCTTCAAGCTGCACTCGTACATTGCTTGTGCTTGACGCTCGTTTAGACAACCAGGTCGTCAAAATATGCATGCATTAAAGGGTGCTCTCCTATGAGGCACGGAAGGAATTAAAAAGAAGGCCGTGTCCACAATATTGACAATAATGCACTCGCTCTGTGATGCATAAACAAGTGGGAAGGTGGTTCCTAGGTCACCTTTCATTAAAACAAAATAAAGAACGAGTAACGTAACTCTGAATAAGATGCACTAATTGGTAGGCTCGTGGGGAAATGAATCAATATATTATACCAAACACAAACGCATAGGCCTGGTTTGGTATGCACCCCCCCCCCTCCTCAAATTACCAAAAACTTACAAACAAGCAAATTTTCTCCCTTGATCGAATTCTTGGCGAATCAGATACTATTGATATCGTTCCTCTTATGAGTTACTGTTCTTGTATTGACATCCTTGGTGATATTTAGCGCCCTCTGATTATTCCGCACATTCGATGGTGCTACATAGCCTTCCTGGTTTAGTGCCTTCTTTTGATAATTACTTCCTTACTTGCCAACATTCCTGCATGAGGAGTTTGCCCTTAATTAAGATGAGGCTGATCAACCGCAAAGGGTCAAATGGTTTGCTGACAAAGGATAATAATTTCTTCATGGTTAAATCAGTTATCAGTCTCCACTGATTTAATGTTTATCTCATCAGAGGTGGTGTCCCATTCTAAACTAAGGACTTGCAGAGTGTGAGGTACTTTGTAACCCGGAAATTCAGCTTCTATTAACTGATGTAGTTGCTTATTGTTGGAGGCCATGACTGGATATTGGTCCCTAACAATTCTCGATTAGCCTCATGATATACTTAAATTAATTTTTTTTCATCACTGGTAGTTCCCTGGAAATTGTCATATAGATTATTGCTAATCTCGGTCTTGTGAAGACTATTAGATTTCTTCAAATGCATATCCAATGTTGCTTGAAGTAAAAATGGAGAAAATGTAGCTCCAAATAAAACTGAAGTAAACCTATAGGTAACGGTTTCACTATGTGGATTATTAGGATCCTTTATCCAGAGGAACTTTGTGATATTTCGGTCTTTCTCTTGAAGACCTTCTCTAAGGAAAGCCTTGCTTATATTGGCAGTGTTGACATAGGCTCCTAGACGAAACCGTAACAGCACATCATTGAGTCTTTGTATCAGACTCGGTCCAGTTTTCAGGCATTCGTTCAGTGAGACACTATTTGCTTTTTGCCTTGGCACTACAGTTGAATGTGATCCTAATGTGTCTAGTAATTGAATCTTTCAACACGGCATTGTGAGGTAAGTAATGTCCCTCCTAAGAGTTATCATTCTCGACGATTTCAGTGAAATTGTTGTCAAATTGCTGTTGTATTAAGTCGTGATACAGTAGTATTTTACCAGGTTGCTAATTCAATCGAGCCACCTGAGATTTCCATGAAATGGTTTACAGGTAGTTGCTGATGATTTAATTTCCAATGTCAATCTAACCCAGTACTGATACTCTTTATAGATGACTGAATCTAGATATTGTTGATGAGTCCAGGTATCATCTGGACTGGGTTATTCAGGGACGATACCTAAGGTGTCTAGATCCCATAATTTATATACAAGAGGATCGGAGGTATCCTCAGTCATGTCTCTGAACTGGAGTGGTGACTGTTCCAAGCCTAGTCACACAACCATTATTTAATTAACTTGTTGACTGTTTACTGAATCGGATATATTTGGATGTAACACTGGTCCAGTGAGCAATTTGTCCCTGGCTGTTAGTAAAAGGTTCATTCCCTGTTGCTTGGTGCATCCAGTAATAAAATTATAGTAATAGTCTGCACCTAAGAGTACACCGATATCGGAGAGGTGATCAGACTTGAATTTATGATCAGCCAACTTAACTCCTTTACTTCTAACAAGCTTTGCTGTGTTCCTTAGACCATTGACATACAGGCCAGATGGGATTTTGTATACTACAATAGCCTGCACTGGGTGGGTATAGCCTCCTAGGCATACTAGAACTCTCACGACTTTATAATCTTGAGGTCCTGTGTTTGTTAAAAACCCTGAGATGTCAAATTGTTGTTAGTGAACAATTATCCATTGTTTATATAACCGGACCTAAGTGTCAGTAGTTTAAAACACATGAACGTAAATAGTATGTTCAATCTCACTTGACACAAGGGTTTAAGTTTCAATTTGTCAGCTACCTGCTGGGTAATAAATGTTTTCCGTGGCCCTTGTCAAAGAGACCATATGTAGTGATCTTAGACTTCTTATTTGTTAGCAGCAGCTGAGCTGTAGGTAACGTTGCATCATTATCTGATTTAGTAGCAAGTACATTGACCTCGTGATGTACCTTGTAGTACTGTACAGTGGTAGAAGTATTCTGTTCCATTTGGGGTTTTGGTGACCTCGGTCGCAATTCCCCACACAGTACTGAATGGTGCTGGCCCTTATGGCCTTCTTACACTCGTGTAATACAGTTATACAGGTATTAGGTTCATGTGGTCTCAAGCATCTGGTGCATCTGGGTATGATTGACACTGATAGATCAGATGTTCTTCTTGACAGAACAAATAGCTTCTTCATCCTGTAGTCGTAGATGTCACAGCTTTGGGTGATTCATTGACTTCAGGTTTGGAGGGACTTACTGAATACGTACATACATTACCGCTCTTCCATCTGGGAGTGGAGGTAGTTGATTTAGATTTATGTTTGTTGGACATAATTGGTGTATTCCTTAATTTCATTGATTAATCAGTGATTGACTGATTAGGTTCAGATTTTATTTTATCATGAGCCTACGGCCTGTTGACAGTAATTCTCAGTCCCTCGAAAATCTGGTCAAGGGAAAGGACCTCTGTTTTGTAATGGGAGCAGATTTCTGCTAAGATATTTCAAGGAAGTTTCCTTTGAAAGAGCAGTTTCAGTGACCATTCTGAAGCTGGCACATTTACCATTGTACCGAATGCTTTCACAAGGGACTCTACTTCCAACTAAACTCTTGAAGGGAGTCGGGTCGACTGCTAGGTGGACTTATATCCACTAATTGATAGTAAAGATTAGCTACACTTATTTCCTTGTTGCAGTAATTAACTTCCAACAGGTGTATAGCTATATCATAATTATTGTCCTCAAGAGACAAATTAGCTATAACCTTCATTAGCTTCCCCTTTGAGGAGACTTTGAAGGTAAGAGAATTTAGTTCCTTTTGTTATGGATGCCTTGGAATGTATATGGGCATCAAAGGATGTCCAAAAAGTGTCCCAATTCCCTTCATCCAGTCCAGCCAAGGGGGGCAAATCTAAAGGAGTAAACGTGCCTCTGTATGAGCTGTACTGGGTTGAGGTACTGTTAGGTTAGGTGTTACTTTATGTGTATTTATTAAATCAAGTAGAAGATTAAACTTTTCTTGGGTCTCATCCTCATACTGAGATGTTTCTGCTATGATATGGTCTATTTCATCAGGATCAGTGTCACTATTGTTCAACACTACGATCGCTGATCGGGGGTAACGGTAGTGTGACAGGTGAACGAATTAAATATCTTATTATCCGTGTAAATGTGTTCTTATTGACCCTCCTTTGATAATCTGCTAGTGAATCTGTCTGGGAACTTAGGTCTTTATCTAAGTACACCTGGAGATACTTGGAGATACTTGGAGATATTCGGAGATATTATTCTCCACGGAACACCGTGGAACTTCATACCTTTAATAACTGCGTTACGGTGCCCAAGAAGATGATAAGGAGAGTAGGGTATCACAAGGTCTGCTGGACAGGTACGATCAAGGAAGGTTAGACAGACTGACTGGTCGGACTGACTGCTTGCTGTCCAGGAGGTTCGTGGAGGTGGTTGTGGATATTGGATGGTAGGAACGGTCGCTAGTTTGTGGATAATGATGCAGCTGGTAGATACTGGTTGGTCATGCAAGAGATGGAGGTAGTTGGGAAGGTAGGAGAGGGTGCGGGTGTGTGACGGAGAGTGTGTACTTGGCTTGGATTACACTCCGCTCGGACGGAGAAGGGTGGTCTATGGGGAAAGATATATGGAAAAGTGATACGGAACAGATGCATCGGAAACAAGGAGGAGGAGGACGCCGGGTAAACGTGGCACTTAATTTATGCACTTATATGCACCAAATATGCACTTAACCTAACGAAATTTGGCGCTAATTGATCTTTTGGAAAGTATTCATCTATGTAAACTAACACTTTACTACTACTGATTCAACAACTGATAGAGTAAAACAAAAATATATACTGGTATTTTTTTTGGTGTAAACAAGAAATTAACGATAAACGTATGACAATGAATGAAAGACGACGTCAGTGATAACAAAACAGAACTATAATTACTGGTGTGGGCACACGGTTTGTGTTGGAAGCTAGCAGTGAGCATCGTGGTAGCTGTAAAAGGTGCAGGTAGCGAAGATGGTGGTGCCGCCATGGTAGTGTTGAGAGGAATGGTGGTAGGGCACCGAGGGTGTTAGATGATGGTTGGCGTTGGTGGAGATGGGGCGACGGTGTTAGTAGAGAGATGTTGTAGATACTGTGAGTGGAGGTGTTGTTGGTAGATGAGGATGTGAAAAAAGTAGATGGTGGTAGATGGGGGGATATGGTAGGAAATGAGGGTGGTAGTGGAGGGGGTAGACGGAGAAAAATGGTAAGTGCTTGGATGGGTGAGCTGAGAGTGCGTTGAAAGGAAAGGAGGAAAGAAAGGCTGAAACGTGCTGGTAGAAGATATTGGTTAACAGGGGAGTACTAGTAGACAGCGATGGTGGTTGAAAGCACACACGCTAAAAACGTGCGAATAACTCTCCGCACTTATAACTCCCTTTACTACATTTAAGTCTATGCGATATGCAACCCGTTCTCGCAAATTCGTAAAGTCAATATTGACTTATTAACTACGTGCATAGGTGATATACTAAACATAATAGATACCCTTAAAAAGATTCATAGAAAACACCGACCTTACCAAACCTTGTTAGTATCTTAAGATAAGCATCTTATTGCTTCGAAATTACAATTATTACTTAACCTATACCTATTATAGGTTAGGTAATAATTGTAATTACGAAGCAATAAGATGCTTATCTTAAGATACTAACAAGGTTAGGTAAGGTCGGTGTTTTCTATGAATCTTTTTAAGGGTATCTATTATGTTAAGTATGTCACCTATGCACATATTTAATAAGTCAATATTGACTTATTAAATTTGCGAGAACGGGTTGGATATGCACACTTCTTGATGATGTTTACAGCATTTGCACATTTCTTCTTGATGATGCCAACAGTATTTGCCCACTTCTTCTTCTTCTTCTTGATGAAGTCTACAGCATTTGCATCCTTCTTCTTGATGACGTCTACAGCATTTACACACTTCTTCTTGATGATGTCTACAGCATTGGCACACTCCTTCTTGATGAAGTCTACAGCATTGGCACACTTCTTCTTGATGATGGCTACAGCATTTGCACACTTCTTCTTGATGATGTCTACAGCATTTGCACCCTTCTTCTTGATGATGTCTACATCATTTATACACTTCGTCTTGATGATGTCTACAGCATTTACACACTTCTGCTTGATGATGTCTACATCTTTTACACACTTCTTCTTGATGATGGCTAAAGCATTTACACACTTCTTCTTGATGATGTCTACATCATTTGCACACTTCTTCTTGATGATGTCTACATCATATACACACTTCTTCTTGATGATGTCTACAGCATTTGCACACTTCTTCTTGTTGATGGATACATCATTTACACAGTCCTTCTTCTTCTTGATGATGGATACATCATTTACACAGTTCTTCTTCTTCTTGATGATGTCTACATCATTTACACACTTATTCTTAATGATGTCAACAGCATTTGCACACTTCTTCTTCTTCTTCTTATTGAAGAAGAAGCAATAACACTACAGCAATAGTGTTATTGCTGTAGTGTTATTGCAGTCTACAGCAATAACACTTCTTCTTGATGAAGTCTACAGCATTTTCACACTTCTTCTTGATGATGTCTACATCATTTTCACACTTCTTATTGATGATGTCTATAGCATTTGCACCCTTCTTCTTGATGATGTCTACAACATTTGCAAACTTCTTCTTGATGATGTCTACAGCATTTGCAAACTTTTTCTTGATGATGTCTACAGCATTTGCACCCTTCTTCTTGATGATGGTTACATCATTTACACACTTCTTTTTGATGATGTCTACATTTTTAACACACTACTTCTTGATGATGTCTACAGCATTTGCACACTTTTTCTTGATGATGTCTACAGCATTTGTACATTTCTTCTTGATGAAGTCCACAACATTTCCACACTTCTTCTTGATGTCAACAGCATTTACACACTTCTTCTTGATGATGTCTAAAGCATTTGCACCCTTCTTCTTGATGATGGTTACATCATTTACACACTTCTTCTTGATGATGTCTACATCATTTACACACTTCTTCTTGATGATGTCTACAGCATTTGCACACTTTTTCTTGATGATGTCTACAGCATTTGTACATTTCATCTTGATGAAGTCTACAACGTTTCCACACTTCTTCTTGATGATGTCAACAGCATTTACTCTCTTCTTCTTGATGATGGCTACAGCATTTGCACACTTCTTCTTGATGATGTCTACAACATTTGCACCCTTCTTCTTGATGATGTCTAAATCATTCATGCACTTCATCTTGATGATGTCTACAGCTTTTACATACTTCATCTTGATGATGGCTACAGCATTTGCACACTTCTTCTTGATGATGTCTACATCATTTACACACTTCTTCTTGATGATGTCTACATCATTTACACACTTCTTGATGATGTCTACATCATTTACACACTTCTTCTTGATGATTATTACAGCATTTGCACAGTTCTTCTTTGATGATGTGTACATCATTTACACACTTCTTTTTGATGAGTGCTACAGCATTTACACCCTTCTTCTTGATGATGTATACATCAATTGCACACTTCTTCTTGATGTTGTCTACAGCATTTACACACTTCTTCTTGATGATGTCTACGTCATTTACACACTTCTTCTTGATGATGTCTACAGCATTTGCACACTTTTTCTCAATGATGGGTACATCATTTACACACTTCTTCTTGATGATCTCTACATCATTAACACAGTTCTTCTTCTTGTTGATTATGTCTACATCATTTAAACAGTTCTTCTTCTTCTTGATGATCTCTACATCATTACACAGTTCTTCTTCTTCTTAATTATGACTACTTCATTTACACAGCTGTTCTTCTTCTTGATGATGTCTACATCATTTACACACTTCTTCTTGATGATAGCTACAGCCTTTGCACCCTTCTTCTTCATGATGTCTACAGCATTTGCACCCTTATTCTTGATGATGCATCATTTATACACTTCGTCTTGATGATGTCTACAGCATTTACACATTTCTTCTTGATGATGGCTATAGCATTTACACACTTCTTCTTGATGATGTCTACATCTTTTACAAACTTCTTGATGATGGCTACAGCATTTGCACCCTTCTTCTTGATGTCTACATCATTTGCACACTTCTTTTTGATGATGTCTACAACATTTACACACTTCTTCTTGATGATGGGTACATCATTTACACACTTCTTCTTGATGATGTCTACATCATTTACACAGTTCTTCTTCTTCTTGATGATGTCTACATCATTTACACACTTCTTCTTGATGATGGCTACAGCATTTGCACCCTTCTTCTTGATGATGCCTGCATCATTTACACACTTCTTCTTGATGATGTCTACAGCATTTGCACACTTCTTCTTGATGATGTCTACATCATTTACACACTTCTTATTGATGTCTACAGCATTTTCACACTTCTTCTTGATGATGCCTGCATCATTTACACACTTCTTCTTGATGATGTCTACAGCATTTGCACACTTCTTTTTGATGATGTCTATAGCATTTGCACCCTTCTTCTTGATGATGTCTACATCATTTATACACTTCGTCTTGATGATGTCTACAGCATTTACACACTTCTTCTTGATGATGTCTACATCTTTTACACACTTCTTCTTGATGATGGCTACAGTATTTACATACTTCTTCTTGATGATGTCCACATCATTTGCATACTTCTTCTTGATGATGTCTACAGCATTTGCACACTTCTTCTTGATGATGGGTACATCATTTACACACTTCTTCTTGATGATGTCTACATCATTTACACAGTTCTTCATCCTCTTGATGATGTCTACATCATTTACACACTTCTTCTTAATGATGTGAACATCATTTGAACACTTCTTCTTGATGAAGTCTACAGCATTTGCACCCTTCTTGTTGATAATGTCTACATCATTTGCACCCTTCTTCTTGATGATGTCAACAGCATTTGCTCACTTCTTCTTGATGATGTCTACAGCATTTTCACAATTCTTTTTGAAGATGTCTACAGCATGTGCAAACTTCTTCTTGATGATGTCTACAGAATTTGCACCCTTCTTCTTGATGATGTCTACAGCATTTGCAAAGTTCTTCTTGATGATGTCTACAGCATTTGCAAACTTTTTCTCGATGCTGTCTACAGCATTTGCACCCTTCTTCTTGATGATGGTTACATCATTTACACACTTCTTCTTGATGATGTCTACATCATTTACACACTTCTTCTTGATGATGTTTACAGCATTTGCACACTTCTTCTTGAAGATGTCTACAGCATTTGCACATTTCTTCTTGATGAAGTCTACAACATTTCCACACTTCTTCTTGATGATGTCAACAGCATATACACACTTCTTCTTGATGTCTACAGCATTTACACACTTCTTCTTGATGATGTCTACATCATTTACACACTTCTTCTTGATGATGTCTACATCATTCACTCACTTCTTCTTTATGATGTCTACATCATATACACACTTCTTCTTGATGATGTCTACATCATTTACACACTTCTTCTTGATGATGGTTACAACATTTGCACAGTTCTTCTTGATGATGTCTACATCATTTACACACTTCTTCTTGATGATGTCTACATCATTTACACACTTCTTCTTGATGATGTCTACAGCATTTACACACTTCTTCTTGATGATGTCTACATCTTTTACACACTTCTTCTTGATGATGGGTACAGCATTTGCACGCTTCTTCTTGATCGTGGCTACATCATTTACACACTTTTTCTAGATGATGTCTACAGCATTTGCACACTTCTTCTTGATGATGAGTACATCATTTACACACGTCTTCTTTATGATGTCTACATCAATTACACAGTTCTTCTTCTTCTTGATG
The DNA here is from genome assembly GCF_040958095.1 of Procambarus clarkii. Taxonomy (NCBI): domain Eukaryota; kingdom Metazoa; phylum Arthropoda; class Malacostraca; order Decapoda; family Cambaridae; genus Procambarus; species Procambarus clarkii. The sequence goes on from NC_091203.1 coordinate 2,936,770, forward strand.
ATGTCTACATCATATACACACATCTTCTTTATGATGTCAACAGCATTTACACACTTCTTCTTCTTCTTCTTCTTGATGATGTCTACATCATTTACACACTTCTTCTTTATGATGTCAACAGCATTTACTCACTTCTTCTTCTTCTTCTTCTTGATGATGTCTACAGCATTTACACTTTTCTTCTTGATGATGTCTACATCATTTACACACTTCTTAATGATGTGAACAGCATATGAACACTTCTTCTTGATGAAGTCTACAGCATTTGTACCCATCTTTTTGATGATGTCTACATTATTTGCACCCTTCTTCTTGATGATGTCTACAGCATTTGCAAACATCTTCTTGATGATGTCTACAGCATTTGCAAACTTTTTTTTGATGATGTCTACAGCATTTGCACCCTTCTTCTTGATGATGGTTACATCATTTACACACTTCTTCTTGATTATGTCTACATCATTTACACATTCCTTCTTGATGATGTCTACATCATTTACATACTTCTTCTTGATGATGTCTACAGCATTTGCACACTTCTTCTTGATGATGTCTACAGCATTTGCACACTTCTTCTTGATGATTGGTACATCATTTACACACTTCTTGATGATGTCTACAACATTTCCAGACTTCTTCTTGATGTATACAGCTATGGGTCTCCTGACAGCTGAGTGAACAGCGCTTCGGATTCGTAGTGCTGAGGTTCCGGGTTTGATCCCCAGTGGAGGCAGTGACAAATGAGCAGAGTTTCTTTCACCCTGATGCCTCTGTTACCTAGCAGTACATAGGTACCTGGGAGTCAGGCAGCTGCTTCGGGCTGCTGCTTCCTAGGGGTGTGTAACAAAAAGGAAGCCTGCTCGAGGACTGGGCCACGGGGACGCTAAGCCCCGAAATCATCTCAAGATATAACCTCAAGCATTTGCACACTTCTTCTTAATGATGTCTACAGCATTTGCACACTTTTTCTTGATGACATTAACAACATTTCCACACTTTTTCTTGATGATGTCTACAGCATTTGCACACTTCCTCGTGATGATGTCTACAGCATTTGATTTTTTTTCTTAAAGTAGATAAAATCTACTGGAAATGTTTATAATATAGTCTATGCACTAAAAAGCACAACATGATATTAACTCTATGCACTTAAGACCCCTTTACATGTTTCAGTCTATGGGAAATATTTCTGAAAAGTCTATGTACTAAAAACTACAACATGACATTAACTCTACAGAATATGCACATATCTTCTCGATGAAGTCTATGGCTCACTTCTTTATGAACATCATAAAACCAAGGCTACACGATTTGCACAATTCTTCTCAATAAAGTCTGGGCCAATTGCTGCTAATTAAAATCCTTTATTACATTTAGGTCTATGCCATTTACACTGCACTGTCTGAATCCCGGACACTCCATTAAGGCAATTACCCTGCAACTCCATTAAGGTGTACGGCAATCACTCAAATCTTCATAAAACTCAATAAAGGCTATTGGGATTTGCCTGCCATTCCCAGAATGAAAAGGTCACTCAACGGCTTCTTTTCCTCTACTGTAACTTACCTTACAGAGGCCGATGATGAGCAAGAGACACGTGAGCATTCCCACCAGAGAAAGACACAGCATCACCATACCCAGGTACCCGATCACTGCAAACAAAAAAATACCCCATTATTACTCCGCTACCTCGATCCCTAGTACATAGTTCATACCTGGGGAATGTCTGGGAACCCTTCAGGTGGTGTTGATATGACATGCATAGTCACGTGGTACTTATAAGTACCAGATGACCAGCAGGTACTTGCAGAATTTGGTAATACACGGATTACCTGACTAGTTAGTGTACCAGTAATGCATGGTGAGTATCTAGGACCTGTATGTAACTAGTAGTTAATACATGGAACCATATATACTTAGGTGCTACTTTGTACTTAAAGTAACTAGTTGCCAATTTATTAATTGGTATATGGAATACCTGTTTACTCTGCTATCTGGGATACCTCGTTATAGCCAGGTATTAGGAATACCTGTTAGTTATATCTAGTAACTGCAAGCTGTTTAGTATTTAGTAGTTGTTTAGTATCTGCATATCTGACTCTCTATCTAGTACCAAGAGTTTTTAACATCTGGTACCTGTAATACCTGTTACAGGTACCAGATGTTAAAATATTTCTAAGAAACAGAGCCATTTTCTTTAGACAGCATAAATCTGGTGCATAAGATATACAGAACTGCCTAGTAAAACCTTGTTGCTATTTGATATAATTAGTCATCATACCTGGTACCTAGTTGATATCCTTGAACATCCACTATGTACCTAAGGGATCTAGTTGAACTTGGAATACCCGTTTGAACATAGTCCCTTGTATCCATCAAGCTCAGTGGGTGTCCTTACCAGTTAACTCTGTACTCATCTTAACATACACAAGGTCACCTTCAGTGTATTTTCTAACATACACAAGGTCACCTACATTGTATATCTTAACATACACAAGGTCACCTACAGTGTATTTCTTAACATACACAAGGTCACCTACAGTGTATTTCTTAACATACACAAGGTCACTTACCATGTAGTTTTAAACATACACAAGGTCACCAACAGTGTATATATTAACATACACAAGGTCACCTACAGTGTATATATTAACATACACAAGGTCACCTACAGTGTATATGTTAACATACACAAGGCCACCTACAGTGTATTTCTTAACATACACAAGGTCACCTACAGTGTATTTCTTAACATACACAAGGTCACTTACCATGTAGTTTTAAACATACACAAGGTCACCAACAGTGTATTTCTTAACATACACAAGGTCACTTACAGTGTATATGTTAACATACACAAGGTCACCTACAGTGTATATGTTAACATACACAAGGCCACCTATAGTGTATATCTTAACATACACAAGGTCACCTACAGTGTATATGTTAACATACACAAGGCCACCTATAGTGTATATCTTAACATACACAAGGTCACCTACAGTGTATATGTTAACATACACAAGGCCACCTACAGTGTATATCTTATTAACATACACAAGGTCACCTACAGTGTATATGTTCACATTCACAAGGTCACCTACAGTGTATATCTTAACATACACATGTTCACCTATAGTGTATATCTTAACATACACAAGGTCACCTACAGTATATATCCTAACATTCACATGGTCACCTATAGTATTCACCTAGTTGAATTCACCTAGTTGTGCTTGCGGGGGTTGAGCTCTGCTCTTTCGGCCCGCCTCTCAACTGTCAATCAACTGTTACTAATTACAAACTATTTTATTTTATTTTATTTTATTTTTTCCCACATTCCCCCCCACACACACACACACACACACACACACACACACACACACACACACACACACACACACACACACACACACACACACACACACACACACACACACACACACACACAGCCACATATGTCTACCACATATGTATAACACATATGTCAGGCCAATCCTGGAGTATGCAGCCCCAGCATGGAGTCCATATCTAGTCAAGGATAAGACTAAACTGGAAAAGGTTCAAAGGTTGGCCACCAGACTAGTACCCCGAGCTGAGAGCTATGAGCTACGAGGAGAGACTACGGGAATTAAACCTCACTTCGCTGAAAGACAGAAGAGTAAGGGGGGACATGATCACCACATTCAAGATTCTGAAGGGAATTGATAGGGTAGATAAAGACGGTTTATTTAACACAAGGGGAACACGCACAAGGGGACACAGGTGGAAACTGAGTGCCCAAATGAGCTACAGAGATATTAGAAAGAAATTTTTTAGCGTCAGAGTAGTTGACAAATGGAATGCATTAGGAAGTAATGTGGTGGAGGCTGACTCCATAAACAGTTTCAAGTGTAGATTTGATAGAGCCCAATAGGCTCAGGAATCTGTACACCTGTTGGTTGACGGTTGAGAGGCGGGACCAAAGAGCCAGAGCTCAACCCCCGCAAACACAACTAGGTGAGTACACATACACACAAACACACACACACACACACACACACACACACACACACACACACACACACTCACACACACACACACACACACACACACACACACACACACACACACACATACACATATTTAACACAAGGGGCACACGCACTAGGGGACACAGGTGGAAACTGAGTGCCCAAATGAGCCACAGAGATATTAGAAGGCACTTTTTTAGTGTCAGAGTGGTTGACAAATGGAATGCATTAGGAAGAGATGTGGTGGAGGCTGATTCCATACCCAGTTTCAAGTGTAGATATGATAGAGCCCAATAGGCTCAGAAAACCTGTACATCTGTTGATTGATGGTTGAGAGGTGGGACCAAAGAGCCAGAGCTTAACCCCCGCAAGCACAATTAGGTGAGTACACACACACACACACACGCATAACAAATGACAAACCATTTGTTTGTTATGTGACAAACATATGTTATGTGACATATGTTTGTTACATATGTTGTAATTGTTACAAACATTGTTTGTTATGTAACATTTGTTTGTTACATATGTTTGTAATTGTTACAAACAATTGTTTGTTATGTAACATATGTTTGTTATGTGACAAACATGTCTTTTATGTGTTATGTGACACACATATAACACATAACAAACCATAACAAATGCAGTGTTCCCACAGGATTACTGTGTTGTGTTTGAAAGAGAGAGAAGGAACAGGTGGTGGTGTAGCTCTGCTGGTAAGAAAAGGCTGGGACTTTGAACAAATGGTTATTCAGGGCTGTGCAGGTTTCAGTGACTATATAACAGGTACAATAGCAACTGTAGGACAAGAAATTGTAGTCGCAGTCATATATAACCCGCCACCAAATGACAGAAGACCCAGACAGGAATATGATAGAAACAACATGGCCACCATTAACATAATAGAGAGAACAGCGTCTTCCGCTAGTAGGAATGGATCGGGGACTACTAATCATGGGGGATTTCAACCACGGGAAGATTGATTGGGAGAACAGAGACCCGCATGGAGGACCAGATACATGGAGAGCTAAGCTGTTGGACGCGGCAACAAGAAACTTTCTTAGCCAGCATATCAAGGGACCGACAAGAATGAGAGGAGAGGATGAACCAGCTATGCTTGATCTGATATTTACCCTTAATGAGTGGGATATAAGGGAAGTTAAGATGGAAGCACCCTTAGGAATGGGTGATCACAATGTATTGATCTTTGAGTACATGGTAGAGCTAGGACTTATCTCCCCCCAAAAAGAACTAGAAAACAAAAGACTGGCATACCGAAAGGGAAATTATGAGGGGAGGAGAAGTTTCCTAAGGGATATACCATGGGACACAGACCTCAGAGCTAAGTCGGTACAAGACATGATGGACTGTGTCACCCAAAAGTGTCAGGAGGCAGTAAACAGGTTTATCCCGGCCCAAAGGGAAAAATCCGAGAAGCAAAAGAAGAATCCATGGTTTAACAGGGCATGTATGGAAGCAAAGGAACTGAACAAAAGGGCGTGGAGGAACATCCGAAATAACAGGACACAAGAAAGCAGAAAGAGATACCAGAGAACCAGGAATGAGTATGTTAGTGTGAGAAGGGAAGCAGAGAAAAATTATGAAAATGATATAGCAAGCAAAGCCAAGACCGGCTTTGGGACAGGTCCCAAATCTGCACAGTAAAATAACAACGTACTGGAGTGAACGACATAGAAGAAAATGCAGAATAGAACCAATGAAGAGCAGAGGTGCCATGGGCACAATCAGAGAACACTGTATGAACATCAGAGGTCCGCGGTTGTGCAATGTCCTACCAGCGAGCATCAGAAATATTACAGGAACAACCGTGGACATCTTCAAGAGGAAACTAGATTGTTTCCTTCAAGGAGTGCCGGACCAACCGGGCTGTGGTGGGTATGTGGGCCTGCGGGCCGCTCCAAGCAACAGCCTGGTGGACCAAACTCTCACAAGTCAAGTCTGGCCTCGGGCCGGGCTTGGGGAGTAGAAGAACTCCCAGAAACCCATCAACCAGGTATCAACCGATCCAAAAGCTACTCCACACACAGTCACAGCAGGAGGAAAACAACAGTGAAAGAACAGGTAATGAAACTTAGAACAGGCGAGGACAGGTATACAGAGAAAGACAAAGAGGTGTGTGAGGAACTCAACAAGAGGTTCCAGGAGGTCTTCACAAT
>NC_091203.1:2947959-2990994 GCF_040958095.1 Procambarus clarkii
ATGGGTACTAGAGGAAAACCCAGACATAATAGCTCTCACAGAAACAAAGCTAACGAAAACCGTAACAAATGCAATGTTCCCACAGGACTATTATGTTATGAGGAAAGAGAGGGAAGGAAGAGGTGGGGGTGGTGTAGCTCTGCTGGTAAGAAAAGGCTGGGATTTTGAGGAGATGGTTATTCAGGGCTGTGATGGTTTCAGTGACTACATAACAGGTACCGTAACAAATGGAGGGACAAAAATTATAGTCGTAGTCATATATAATACACCACCAAATGACAGAAGACCCAGTCAGGAATATGATAGAAACAACATGGCCACCATTAACATAATAGAGAGAGCAGCTTCTGTTGCTAGCAGGAATGGACCTGGACTACTAATCATGGGAGACTTCAACCATGGGAAAATACATTAGGAGAAGAGAGACCGCATGGAGGACCAGAAACATGGAGAGCTAAGCTGCTGGACGTGGCAACAAGAAACTTTCTAAGCCAGCACAACAAAAAACCAACAAGAATGAGAGGAGAAGATGAACCAGCAATGCTTGATTTGATATTTACCCTAAATGAGTAGGATATAAGAGAAGTTAAGATGGAAGCACCCTTGGGAATGAGTGAACACAGTGTATTGAACTTTGAGGATCTGGAAGAGCTAGGAATTATCTCCGCCAAAACAGAACTACGAAACAAAAGGCTGGCATGCAGAAAGGGGAATTATGAAGAGATGAGAAGTTTCCTAAGAGAAATACCTTGGGACACAGACCTCAGAGATAAGTCTGTACAAGATATGATGGACTATGTTACCCAAAATTGTCAGGGGGCAGTAAACGTTCATCCCGGCCCAAAGGGAAAAATCCGAGAAGCAAAAGAAGAATCCGTGGTATAATAGGGCATGTATGGAAGCAAAGAAACTGAACAAAAGGCGTGGAGGAACTTCCGGAATAACAGAACACCAGAAAGCAGAGAGAGATACCAGAGAACCAGGAATGAGTATGTCAGGGTGAGAAGAAAAGCAGAGAACAGTTATGAAAACGATATAAACAAAGCCAAGACCGAACCAAAGCTACTCCACAGTCACATCAGAAGGAAAACAACAGTGAAATAACTGGTATTGAAACTTTGAACAGGCGAAGACAGGTATTCAGAGAATAACAAAGAGGTGTGTGAAGAACTCAACAAGAGGTTCCAGGAGGTCTTCACAATAGAACAAGGTGACATCACTGTGCTAGGAGAAAGGGAAGTAAACCAGGGGGCCTTGGAAGGGTTCGAAATTACGAGAGAGGAGGTCAAGAGGCACCTGCTGGATCTGCATGTTAGAAAGGCAGTTGGTCCAGACGGTATCTTGCCATGGGTACTGAAAGAGTGTGCAGAGGAACTTTGCTTGCCACTCTCTATATTGTATAGTAGGTCACTGGAGACGGGAGACCTACCAGAAATATGGAAGACGGCGAATGTGGTCCCAATATACAAAAAAGGCGACAGGCAAGAGGCACTGAACTACAGGCCAGTGTCCTTGACTTGTATACCATGCAAAGTGATGGAGAAGATCGTGAAAAATCTTGGTAAAATCTGGAGAGGAGGGACCTCGTGACAAATCGCCAACATGGGTTCAGGGAGGGTAAATCTTGCCTGACCGGCTTAATAGAATTGTACGACCAGGTAACAAAGCTTAAGCAAGAAAGAGAAGGCTGGGTGGACTGCAGTTTCTTGGATGTCGGGAAGTCTTTGACACAGTACCGCATAAGAGGCTGGTACATAAGCTGGAGAGACAGGCAGGTGTAGCTGGTAACCCAGCAAACAATTTTAGGTTGCCACAACATATCTGGAAAGTATTTGAAAGTATTGGAAACGTTTGTTTTATCGTATCAGATACGATATTGTGTGTGGACTTAAATAGGTTTCCAAAACTTATAACCAAGACATATGTATCTAACACTAATTTGAGATGTTGTGGCAACTTTACACTCCTAACATGAGTCATTCATAATCCATTCATATACCAATATTAATCTCTTATGAAAGGTTTGAGCCAATAATCTGAACCCTTTTCACATCTTTGTGTGTAAAGATAAATTTCTTTAAATTAAATTATATTTTATAATATATTATTTTTATTATATTTTATATTATATTATTATTTTCAATTTTAATATTAAAACCAATTGAAGGGTAAAAAAAATCTAATAATTTATATTTCTTTTATTATTTACTAACAATTAAAATTATTTACTAACGGAGAGAGGGGAGGCTGTACGGCGGAGAGTGGCGGCTGTGGCGGACAGTGGCGGCGGTGGCGGATAGTGGCGGCGGGCGGACAGTGGCGGCGGGCGGACAGTGGCGGCGGTGGCGGATAGTGGCGGCGGGCGGACAGTGGCGGCGGGCGGACAGTGGCGGCGCTGGCGGATAGTGGCGGCGGGCGGACAGTGGCGGCGGTGGCGGATAGTGGCGGCTGTGGCGGATAGTGGCGGCGGGCGGACCGTGGCGGCTTTGGCGGCGGTGGTGGACAGTGGCGGCGGCGGTGGTGGACAGTGGCGGCGGGCAGACAGTGGCGGCGGCGGGCGGACAGTGGCGGCGGCGGGCGGACAGTGGCGGCGGCGGGCGGACAGTGGCGGCGGCGGGCGGACAGTGGTGGCGGCGGGCGGACAGTGGTGGCGGCGGGCGGACAGTGGAGGCGGCGGGCGGACAGTGGTGCGGCGGGCGGACAGTGGTGGCGGCGGGCGGACAGTGGTGGCGGCGGTGGCGGATAGTGGCGGCGGGCGGACAGTGGCGGCGGTGGCGGATAGTGGCGGCTGTGGCGGATAGTGGCGGCGGGCGGACCGTGGCGGCTTTGGCGGCGGTGGGGACAGTGGCGGCGGCGGTGGTGGACAGTGGCGGCGGGCGGACAGTGGCGGCGGCGGGCGGACAGTGGCGGCGGCGGGCGGACAGTGGCGGCGGCGGGCGGACAGTGGTGGCGGCGGGCGGACAGTGGAGGCGGCGGGCGGACAGTGGTGGCGGCGGGCGGACAGTGGTGGCGGCGGGCGGACAGTGGTGGCGGCGGTGGCGGATAGTGGCGGCGGGCGGACAGTGGCGGCGGGAGGACAGTGGCGGCGGTGGCGGATAGTGGCGGCGGGCGGACAGTGGCGGCGGGCGGACAGTGGCGGCTGTGGCGGATAGTGGCGGCGGGCGGACCGTGGCGGCTTTGGCGGCGGTGGCGGCGGTGGCGGATAGTGGCGGCGGGCGGACAGTGGCGGCGGGGGACAGTGGCGGCGGTGGCGGATAGTGGCGGCGGGCGGACAGTGGCGGCGGTGGCGGATAGTGGCGGCGGGCGGACAGTGGCGGCGGTGGCGGATTGTGGCGGCTGTGGCGGATAGTGGCGGCGGGCGGACCGTGGCGGCTTTGGCGGCGGTGGTGGACAGTGGCGGCGGCGGTGGTGGACAGTGGCGGCGGGCGGACAGTGGCGGCGGCGGGCGGACAGTGGCGGCGGCGGGCGGACAGTGGTGGCGCGGGCGGACAGTGGTGGCGGCGGGCGGACAGTGGAGGCGGCGGGCGGACAGTGGTGGCGGCGGGCGGACAGTGGTGGCGGCGGGCGGACAGTGGTGGCGGCGGTGGCGGATAGGGCGGCGGGCGGACAGTGGCGGCGGGCGGACAGTGGCGGCGGGAGGACAGTGGCGGCGGTGGCGGATAGTGGCGGCGGGCGGACAGGGCGGCGGCGGGCGGACAGTGGCGGCGGACGGACAGTGGCGGCGGGCGGACCGTGGCGGCTTTGGCGGCGGTGGCGGATAGTGGCGGCGGGCGGACAGTGGCGGCGGGCGGACAGTGGCGGCGGTGGCGGATAGTGGCGGCGGGCGGACAGGGCGGCGGCGGGCGGACAGTGGCGGCGGGCGGACAGTGGCGTCGGGCGGACAGTGGCGGCGGTGGCGGATAGTGGCGGCGGGCGGACAGTGGCGGCGGGCGGACAGTGGCGGCGGTGGCGGATAGTGGCGGCGGGCGGACAGTGGCGGCGGGCGGACAGTGGCGGCGGTGGCGGATAGTGGCGGCGGGCGGACAGGGCGGCGGCGGGCGGACAGTGGCGGCGGGGTTGGACAGTGGCGGCGGGCGGACAGTGGCGGCGGCGGCGGACAGTGGCGGCGGCGGGCGGACAGTGGAGGCGGCGGGCGGTGGTAATGGTGGGTGGTGGTGGCGGCGGTGGTGGTGGGTGGTGGTGGCGGCGGTGGTGGTGGGTGGCGGCGGCGGCTGGTGGTGGTGGGTGGTGGCGGCGGTGGTGGTGGGTGGTGGTGGCGGCGGCGGCTGGTGGTGGTGGGTTGTGGCGGCGGGTGGTGGGTGGCGGCTGGTGGTGGGTGGCGGCGGGTGGCGGCTGGTGGTGGGTGGTGGCGGGTGGCGGCTGGTGGTGGGTGGCGGCTGGTGGTGGGTGGTGGCGGGTGGCGGCTGGTGGTGGGTGGCGGGTTGTGGGTGGTGGCGGCAGGTGGTGAGTGGCGGTGGCGGGTGGTGGTGGGTGGTGGGGTGGTGGTGGCGGGTGGTGGCGGGTGGTGGTGGGTGGTGGCGGGTGGCGGCTGGTGGTGGGTGGTGGCGGGTGGCGGCTGGTGGTGGGTGGCGGGTGGCGGCGGGTGGCGGCTGGTGGTGTGGTGGCGGGTGGCGGCGGGTGGCGGGTGGTGGTGGGTGGTGGCGGGTGGCGGCTGGTGGTGGGTGGCGGCTGGTGGGTGGTGGCGGGTGGCGGCTGGTGGCGGCTGGTGGTTGGTGGCGGGTGGCGGCGGGTGGCGGCTGGTGGCGGGTGGCGGCGGGTGGCGGCGGGTGGCGGCTGGTGGCGGCCAGCTGGGACACACCCTTCACCAGTGAAGGTCTGAGTACAACTAACCATATGTCTCTCTCACCCACCAGCCGAGTGTTGCCAGCTTGCGCTCTCAAAATGTTTCCTTTAAAGATTGTATATTATCTTTGAACAACAAGTTTGATTATCAAGGAAATAAGGCATATATTATTGTCACATTAATACTGTGCAATATCTTATTACATTCCTGCTAAATAATTATAATTTGAAACAGGACAAAAATCCAACATATATATAAAAACCAACATTAGAGATCACGAGGCCTAGGCCTCGCCTGTGACCACACATCCTGCCTCCCTGGCCTGCTACACTCACACACCTCACACTCTTAACTCTCTCATAATCACTCTCACTCTCTTACTCTGTCACTCTTACTCTCTGTCACTCTTACTCTGTCACTCTTACTCTGTCACTCTTACTCTGTCACTCTTACACTCTGTCACTCTTACTCTCTGTCACTCTTACTCTGTCACTCTTACTCTCTGTCACTCTTACTCACTGTCACTCTTACTCTCTATCACTCTTACTCTGTCACTCTTACTCTGTCACTCTTACTCTCTGTCACTCCTACTCTCTGTCACTCTTACTCTCTATCACTCTTACTCTGTCACTCTTACTCTGTCACTCTTACTCTCTGTCACTCTTACTCTGTCACTCTTACTCTCTGTCACTCTTACTCTCTGTCACTCTTACTCTCTGTCACTCTTACTCTCTGTCACTCTTACTCTGTCACTCTTACTCTGTCACTCTTACTCTCTGTCACTCTTACTCTCTGTCACTCTTACTCTCTGTCACTCTTACTCTCTGTCACTCTTACTCTTTCACTCTTACTCTCTGTCACTCTTACTCTCTGTCACTCTTACTCTCTGTCACTCTTACTCTGTCATTCTTACTCACTCTCAGTCACCCTTACCCATTCATACTCACTCTCTCACTCTTACTCTCATACTCTTACTCTCAGTTACTCTTACTCTCAATCACTCTTACTCCCAATCACTCCTACTCCCAATCACTCCTACTCTCAATCACTCCTACTCACATTCTTACTCTTACTCCCAATCACTCTTACTCTCAATCACTCTTATTCTCATTCTTACTCTTACTCTCGCTCTTACTCTTACTCCCAATCACTCTTACTCCCAATCACTCTTACTCTCAATCACTCTTACTCTCAATCACTCTTACTCTCAATCACTCTTACTCTCATTCTTACTCTTACTCACTCTTACTCTCAATCACTCTTATTCTCATTCTTACTCCTACTCCCAATCACTCTTACTCCCAATCACTCTTACTCTCAATCACTCTTACTCCCAATCACTCTTACTCTCAATCACTCTTACTCTCAATCACTCTTACTCTCAATCACTCTTACTCTCAATCACTCTTACTCTTACTCACTCTTACTCTCAATCACTCTTATTCTCATTCTTACTCCTACTCCCAATCACTCTTACTCCCAATCACTCTTACTCCCAATCACTCTTACTCTCAATCACTCTTACTCCCAATCACTCTTACTCTCAATCACTCTTACTCTCAATCACTTCTACTCTCAATCACTCTTACTCTCACTCTCAATCACTCTTACTGTCACTCTAACTCTCAATCACTCTTACGCACTATTACTCACTCTTTCTCTCAGTCATCCTTACTCACTCTCATACTCACTCTTACTCTGTCACTCTTACTCTCTGTCACTCTTACTCTCTGTCACTCTTACTCTCTGTCACTCTTACTCTCTGTCACTCTTACTCTCTATCACTCTTACTCTGTCATTCTTACTCTGTCACTCTTACTCACTCTCAGTCACCCTTACCCATTCATACTCACTCTCTCACTCTTACTCTCATACTCTTACTCTCAATTACTCTTACTCTCAATCACTCTTACTCCCAATCACTCCTACTCCCAATCACTCCTACTCTCAATCACTCCTACTCTCATTCTTACTCTTACTCCCAATCACTCTTACTCTCAATCACTCTTATTCTCATTCTTACTCTTACTCTCACTCTTACTCCCAATCACTCTTACTCCCAATCACTCTTACTCTCAATCACTCTTACTCCCAATCACTCTTACTCTCAATCACTCTTACTTTCAATCACTCTTACTCTCAATCACTCTTGCTCTCAATCACTCTTACTCTCACTAACTCTCAATCACTCTTACTCTCACTCTAACTCTCAATCACTCTTACTCTCATACTCACCCTTACTCTCAATCACTTTACTCTCACTCTTACTCATTCTGTCACCCTTACTCTCACTCTTACTCACTCTGTCACTCTTACTCACTCTCAGTCACTCTTACTTATACTCACTCTTACTCACACTTACACACTCTCTGGCACTCTCACTCACCTTCAGTCACTCTTACTCACTCTTACCCACTCTCGCTCACTCTTACTCACTCTAGTTAATAAGAACACGCCAATATAAGACAACAAAACGTTTTCAGATTCTTTCTCACTACTTTCCAGCAACTTTTATAATTTATATAAATTATCTTAGGAAATAATACATAAATTATATATTTAAACATGATATTAGTGTTTAGTGGAATGCATAAGGAGTCAAATTGTGTTAAAAAGAGCGATTTTTAGAAAATTTGGAAAACTACTTTTTTCTGTTCATATTATAACTAAATGGATTTTAAAGGTTTCACTCAGCCAATATATATCATTCACAATTTATTAATGAATTTTACAAAAAAACACCATAAATTTTATATTTAAACATGTAAAAACTATTTGTTTTACATTTGGAAGAAAATAATTGTAGAAAAACAATTTATAACTAAACCTTTGTGTTTGGATTTTTTGAGTAAAAGTTTCTCAAAGGCTCTCCTGCACCATTCTCAATGCAAATCATTCCCACACCTATGGGAAGAGATAGGCGAACGTTGTGTAGATGATTTGTGTTTGCTGGGAAGGTGCTCCAGTGGATAAGGGAGTATCTAAGCAATAGGAAGCAGAGAGTTACGGTGAGGGGTGAGACCTCCGATTGGCGTGAAGTCACCAGTGGAGTCCCACAGGGCTGTATACTCGGTCCTATCTTGTTTCTGATATGTAAATGATCTCCCGGAGAGTATAGATTAATTTCTCTCAACGTTTGCGGACGATGCCAAAATTATGAGAAGGATTAAGACAGAGGAGGTCTGCTTGAGGCTTCAAGAAGACCTAGACAAGCTGAAGGAATGGTCAAACAAATGGTTGTTAGAGTTTAACCCAAGCAAATGTAATGTAATGAAGTTAGGTGTAGGGAGCAGGAAGCCAGACACAAGGTATCATCTGGGAGATGAAATACTTCAAGAGTCAGAGAATGAAAAAGACTTGGGGGTTGATATCACGCCAGACCTGTCTCCTGCAGCCCATATCAAGAGGATAACATCAGCGGCATATGACAGGCTGGCCAACATAAGAACGGCATTCAAAAACTTGTGTAAGGAATCATTCAGAAGTTTGTATACCACATATGTCAGGCCAATCCTGGAGTATGCAGCCCCAGCATGGAGTCCATATCTAGTCAAGCATAAGACAAAACTGGAAAAGGTTCAAATGTTTGTCACCAGACTAGTACCCGAGCTGAGAGGTATGAGCTACGAGGAGAGTCTACGGGAATTAAACCTCACGTCACTTGGAGACAGAAGAGTTAGAGGGGACATGATCACAACATACAAGAGTCTCAGAGGGTAGATAAAGGTAGATAAAGACAGGCTATTTAACACAAGGGGCACATGCACTAGGGGACACAGGTGAAAATTGAGTGCCTAAATGAGCCATAGAGACGTTAGAAAGAATTTTTTCAGTGTCAGAGTAGTAGACAAATGGAATGCATTAGGAAGTGATGTGGTGGAGGCTGACTCCATACACAGCTTCAAGTGTAGATATGATACAGCTCAATAGGCTCAGGAACCTGTACACCTGTTGATTGACCGTTGAGAGGCGGGGCAAAGAACCAGAGCTCAACCCCCGCAAGCACAACTAGGTAAGTACATACATACATACACACAGACACACACCACTATAAGAGGAAACGATGAACCAGTGAGACTCTACCTAGTCTTCACTCTGAACGACTCCAACATAAGGGTAATCGGTTTCGAGGCCCCAGTAGGAATGAGCGACCTCAGTGCACTGGCGCTTGAGTATCTGGTTCAAGAAGGGTTATTGAACTCGAGGAGGGGTACTGAAAACAAAAAGCTGGCATTCAGAAAGGGAAACTATGAGGAGATAAAAAAAATCCTAACAGATTTAACATGGGAAACAGAGCTCAGGGGAAAGACAGCCCAGGACATGATAGACTACATCACGCAGAAGTGCAAGGAAGCAGCAAATTAGTTTGTCCCAGTCCAAAAAGGAAAACATTGAAATGAAGATGAGAAACCCATGGTTTAATCAGTGATGTAAGCTAGCTGAGCAGCAAAGTAAAAGGGCATGGAGAAACTATAGGAATAACAGGACACTTGAGAGCAGAGAATTATACCAGAGTGCCAGGAATGACTATTTGAGGTTGGAAAGAGAGGCAGAAAGACCATATGAAAATGACATCGCAAGCAAGGCAAAGACTCAGCCTAAATTGCTGCACAGACACATAAGGAGAAAAACAACGATAAAGGAACAGGTAATGAAATTAACGATAGGGGCAGAAGGATTCACTACAAACGAAAAGGAAGTGTGTGAGAAACTGAATAAGAAATTCCAGGTCTTCACCTTAGATCAAGGAGAAATTCCAGAGATAAGAGAGGGAACCAGGAACCACTAGAAGAATTTGAGACTACCAATGGGGAAGTAAGGAAGTTTTTACTAGAGTTGGATGTGACAAAGGCTATTGGCCCAGGTGGAATCTTCCCTTGGATACTATAGGAATGAGCAGAAGCACTGTGTCTGCCACTCTCCATAGTGTATAACAAATCACTGGCAACAAGAGAACTGCCAGAAATTAGGAAAGCAGCTAATGTAGTAATGATGTACAAGAAAGGGGATAGACAGGAGGCACTGAACTACAGGCCAGTGTCCCTAACCTGCATACCATGCAAGCTGACAGAGAAGATTGTGCGAAAAAAGCTAGTGGAACATCTGGAGCGAAATTTTTTTGTAACACAGCATCAACATGGGTTCAGGGATGACAAGTCCTGCCTCACAGGGTTAATTGAATTCTAGACCAGGCAACAAAAAATCAGGCAAGAAAGAGAGTGGTGAGCAGACTGCATATTTTTGAATTGGCAGAAAGCCTTTGACACAGTACCACACAAGAGGTTAGTGAAAAAGCTGGTGATGCAGGCTGCAGTGAAAGGGAAGGTACTCTATTGGATAAGGGAGTACCTTATCTAAGCAGGATCTAAGGGATCTAAGCAACAGAAGACAACGAGTCACTGTGAGGGGTGAGATCTCAAATTGGCGAGACGTCACAAGTGGAGTCCCGTAGGGGGTCAGTCCTCGGACCTATACTGTTTCTGATATGTAAATGTCTATACCCAGAGGGTATAGACTCGTTTCTCTCACTGTATGCTGATGATGCAAAAATTATGAAGAGGATTGAAACCGAGGATGAATATAAGAGGCTATAAGATGACCTAGACAGACTGAATGAATGGTTCAACAAATATTTGCTAAAGTTCAATCCGAGTAAATGCAAAGTAATGAAACTAGGCGGTGGAAACAGGAGGCCAGACACAGGATTCAGAATAGGAGATGAAGTACTTAATGAAACGGACAGAGAGAAGGATCTAGGAGTTGATATCACACCAAACCTGTCTCCTGAAGCCCACATAAAAAGAATTACGTCTGCGGCATATGCGAGGCTGGCTAACAACAAAACAGCCATCAGGAACGTGTATAAGGAATCATTCAGAATCGTGTATACCACATATGTAAGACCAATCCAGGAGTATGCAGCCCCAGCATGGAGCCCGTACCTTGTCAAGCACAAGACGAAGCTGGAATAAGTTCAGAGGTATGCCTCTGAACTTGTCCCAGAACTAAGAAGCATGAGTTACGAGGAAAGGCTTCGAGAAATTCACCTTGCGACACTGGAAGACAGAAGAGTAAAGGGAGACATGACCACGACCTCCAAAATCATCAAGGGAATTGACAGGATTGACAAGGATAAACTATTCAACATTGGTGGTTTGCGAACAAGGGGATACAGGTGGAAACTGAGTACCCAAATGAGCCACAGGTACGTTAGGAAGAACTTTTTCAGTGTCAGAGTAGTCAACAGGTGGAATGCATTAGGCAATGATGTGGTGGAGGCTGACTCCATACACAGTTTTAAATGTAGATATGATAGAACCCAGTAGGCTCTGGAATCGGTACATAAGTTGATTGACGGTTGAGAGGCGGGACCAAAGAGCCAAAGCTCAACCTCCCGCATGCACAAATAGGTGAGTACAAATAGGTGAGTACACACACACACTCAGGAAGCAGCTCCGTAAACAGCTGTCTAACTCCCAGGTACCTATTTACTGCTAGGTAACAGGGGCATCAGGGTGAAATAAACTTTCCCCATTTGTTTCTGTCTGGTCCAGGAATAAAACCCGGGCCACAGAATTACGAGACCTGTGCACTTTCTACTCAGCTACCAGACCCCCTGTATATCTGCATATCCCCCCTCTGTATAGTATATATCTTAACATAAGATCGCCTACAGTGTATGTCTTAACATACACAAGATCACTTACAGTGCTCATCTTAATATACAATGAATCACTTTTTATATTCATCATAACATACATTCACATACGTAGGGTGTTGACACTAACATACATGGGAGTGTGTGGGTTTCCCATCTTAACACTCCTCAATGATATTTATATATCCCAACAATTTTGCATGAATGTTGAATTTATTAGCATTTCCGGGTTGATTAGTGTTAAATCAGTGTCCGGTCCTTAGTGTTTGGAGCCACCGGAATATTTTCATCATTACAAATGCTAATATATCTCGCAGGCTTACACGTGGCGTAGGAGAAATGGCGAATTGAGAGATAATATTAGTAGTGAAATATACGACTACGACCGCGCGCACCAGCTGTCAGGTGGCACTCCCTGGAGTGCCATCCGACAGCTGGTGCGCAGGTGTGTAGTCGCACAGGTTTTTGGTGGATTTTCGGGGAATTTTTGGGGTGTTTCGGACGCGTGTGAGCGTCCGGTGTTTGGGTATGTGGTCAGGAAAGAGGGAGGTCATGTTGTTGGGTGCCAGGTGGCACGCGAGGTCGTCGTCGCAGCGCGGGTGTCTAGTCACATAGGATTTTTGGGGGATTTCCCGGAAGTTTGGCGCGTGGCGGACTTGAGTGGCGGGGGAGCAGGTGCTGCCCCCCACCCCGCGCGCGCGTGTCTAGTCAGGAAAGATGGGAGTAGTGTGAGAGTACGTGGTATAGTATGTGATAGAGTAAGAAAATAGAAGGAAGAGTGAGGAATGAGTAAAAGAATATGTATGTGTGTTTTTGCGTAGCCTTAATCGTGAGTTAGTGTGTAGATATGAGGAAAAGGCAACACAATCTGTTATGTTGTTTTGGTGTGGGTTGGATGGAGCTTCCCCTTCGTCTGGAGAGAGTGCTCTGGGTCATTATGAGGTTAGACAAACCATTAGCTCCCCTACAGGAAGTCGCAAGTGTTGAGGGGTGAGAGAGCACTCTCCTGCAGAAGTTGACCATTCCCTTGGGTCATTTGTCTTCAGAGTGTTGATGTTCGTCCCACGACGACTCCCCATACACTGTGGATTCCGGTAAGGAGGCGCGAGATACTTACGACAGACCTACACCTGTCAGCCATCAATCAATCACTCCACCCCTCATCCCTACCCGCTCCCATACCGGGCAACCATTACCAGTGCGTTTCGCTACGGTTCGCGACTCTCTATCTCTCTGTCTCTGTCTCTCTCTCTATCTCTCTCTCGATCTCTCTCTCTATCTCTCTCTGTCTCTGTCTCTGTCTCTGTCTCTGTCCCTGTCTCTGTCTCTCTCTATCTCTGTCTCTGTCTCTGTCTCTGTCTCTCTCTGTCTCTCTCTCTCTCTCTATCTCTCGCTCTGTCTCTGTCTCTGTCTCTGTCTCTCTCTCTCTCTCTCTCTCTCTCCTCTCTCTCTCTCTCTCTCTCTCTCTCTCTCTCTCTCTCTCTCTCTCTCCAGATCATTTAATAGTTGGGGAAAGTAACATCATTTTCCTTTCTCCTGCTGCCGCTGTTCACATATCTTTCTCCATTCCACTTAGACTGACAGCGCATCAGAGGATGACCATCATGTCAATTTTCAAGCCCGCCTTCACTCTCACCCTTACATCCTTGTAAGGTAACACGACCAATATGCTAACTTCGTTCTTTACCCAATATCATTAATGTAACGTGGAGAATATACCAACTTCGTTCGTTCTTTGCCCAAATAACATTTTAAGAGTAACGATCTGTCTCTCTGTCTGTCTCTGTCTCTGTCTCTGTCTGTCTGTCTGTCTGTCTCTCTCTCTTCTCTCTCTTCTCTCTCTCTCTCTCTCTCTCTCTCTCTCTCTCTCTCTCTCTCTCTCTCTCTCTCTCTCTCTTCTCTCTCTCTCTCTCTCTCTCTCACCCTCTCTCTCTCTCTCTCACCCTCTCAAAGTCCACCACACGGCTCTTCACTTAGTAAACTCAGTCAAAGTCAGTAGGCTAGCGTTTACTAAAAGAGAGAAACATTCCATATCGTCACGAAGACGCGATCTCTACCTACAAATTGTTCATGTTAACTGTGATCATTGAAATGTATGCATGTTTACTCAATCTCCATCACCTCTGCATCCTACAGCCATTATTGTTGTGTGGAGCTATCTTGTCAAGGTCTCACCTTCGCGGCGGATTGAGGCATAGTGAGATAGCCAATGTAAAGGGATGGTCCTTACCCTCTCCCCGTCCACCCCACCAAACCCTTACCCCTACTACCCCCTCCATGGCCAAACCATCACTGCCCCCTTCCCAGACCAAGTGTTCTGTGCTAAGCCTTAGTAACAACATTCTTTGCTCAAATAGCATTTTTTTTTAAGAATATCCAGTCATAAGATGGTCTTCAATCTTATTATTATTATAACAAATCTTAATTTGATGTAAACACAACTGCGTGGGATATACATAGCATTCAGTGGACTCTCTCTCTCTCTCTCTCTCGCTCTCTCGCTCTCTCTCTCTCTCTCCAGATCATTTAATAGTTGGGGAAAGTAACATCATTTCCTTTCTCCTGCTGCCGCTGTTCACGTATCTTTCTCCATTTCACTTAGACTAACGGCAATTTTCGAGACCCATCGCTCACACCCTTATAACCTTGTAAGGTAACACGACCAACATGATGTCAGCATTCTTTGCTCAAATAACATTAATGTAACGTGGACAATATACTAACTTCGTTCTTTGCCCAAATAACATTTTAAGAGTAACGAGCAACTTTCCGTCGATGTCTGAATAATGAAATGTAAAACCATGTTTAGCCATTACTGTACATCCAAACACAAAATATTTTTTTTTGTTCCACACATACAAATTCCAAGCAAGTAAGCGTATATACGATAATATGGAAAAACACAGTCTTGATACTATTATTAAATTCACTTGTTCATTATCCCCGAGTTCAAGGCTGTCTCTCTTAAGACCTACATCATCCAATGTAAAACACCAATCGACGAGAATGAGACCGGTGAGTCGATAGTGAAATAGCTCTCGGTTAAGTCTGTTTTTCAGTTCTTGTAACACAGTCAATGTAGCGTAATGGGAAACCAGTCTTTCTACTGCCTACATAAATAGCGTTTGAAAATGTATGCAAGTCTAGACAAACTCCTATAGCCCTTACATTCTAACACAAATAAAATATTAGCACATGATTGCATCGCATTATATCATCATTAAGCAACGTGGAGATCAACTTTCTGGCTGTTGTCCGAATATCATTATTGAAATGTGAACTCCATTTAGCCAAACACTATATCTCCATTACATCTCATAGCATATGAATATTACGGTATACCAGTTTTAACCCTCTATAACACAATGTAACATAACTTTCTACAGACCAAATATCGTTTTTAAATGAAAGTATGACTTAGTCCTTATTCATTACATCTCTCACCATATAAAATATTGGCGTCTACCCCTTTTAGCCCTCTGTAACACAATGTAACGCAACGTAACGTAACGCAAATCAACTTTTTGCAGTCCAAAATGTCATTTTGAAACGGAAAGTGAGGGTTAGACCATCTCCATTACATCTCTTACCATATAAATAATTGATGGCCACCCCTTTTAGCCCTCTGTAACACAATGTAACACAACGTAACATCGCAAATCGACTTTTGCAGTCCAAAATGTCATTTTTAAATGAAAGTATGACTTAGTCCATCTTCATTACATCTCTCACCATATAAATATTGGCGTCTACCCCTTTTAGCCCTCTGTAACACAATGTAACACAACGTAACATATCGCAAATCGACTTTTGTAGTCCAAAAGGTCATTTTAAATGAAAGTATGACTTAGTCCATTCATTACATCTCTCATATAAAATATTGGCGTCTACCCCTTTTAGCCCTCTGTAACACAATGTAACGCAACGTCGCGTACGCAAATCAACTTTTTGCAGTCCAAAATGTCATTTTTAAATGAAAGTATGACTTAGCACATCTCTTACCATATAATATTGACCTCTACCAGTTTTAGCCCTCTAACACAATGTAACGTAACGCAATCAACTTTTACAGCCCAAAATGACATTTTTAAATAAAGTAGGACTTAGTCCATCTCATTACATCTCCTTCCATAAGAATATTACGGTCTACCAGTTTTAGCCCTCTGTAACACAATGTAACGTAACGGGGAAAATCATCTTTGTCGGATGAGCAAATAACATTATTGAAAATGACATCCGTGTTTAGCCATTACATCCAAACACACAAGAAAAATATTACCGCTTTTCTTGAGAAACTTATATGTGGAGATCATATCTCCAGAGTCCACACAATAAGCCACACATCACACATCTTCTGTTTTCAAATCGCAGCTCGCATCTAATTAATGTTATTTTTTTTTTGCAGAAACTATGTTTTTGAGATTATGCTCAATGTCGGCAATTACTATTCGTATCATCAAACTCCTTTCAGTCAACAAATTCACATTTCATATCGCGTGTGTAGATTAGAGAGAGAAGGCAAACATAGCGTGCAGCTAGTCAAAACTTATCATAACAGATATGATTTCACAGAGTTTTTCAACCTTTGCCAGTTTTTTCAATGTTATCTCTTCACTCGTGCTAAGTGAGTCAGACAAAAATGTGACATTTCATTTCATTATTAGCCATGCAATATGCTATTAGCTAGGTAGTCAAAACATATAACAAGCGTTATTTCACAGGAATTTTTTCTAGCAAATATGCTTCCTTTAACAGTTCAACACATCAAACACCAGCAGTCTGCGAAATTCCCTTTAGTCAATAATCATCCTTTACAGTATTTCTTGACTAGAATAGCACTCCAAAACATAAGTGGTCATTTTTATTCTCACTGTCGCACTATAGTCAATAATTTGTTTCGCAGAGTGACAAGTTATGCATAGTGACGAGATTTCATGGTGTGCATAGTTTAAGAGAGTTCACACTGTATTAATTACGGTCATGGATACTTATGTTATGTTTATGAAGACCATCTCTTCTTATTTTTTATCATTTTCGCCCACAGCTTTACAGTCTTCTCATATTCTTTTTCAAATAAAGTTTGCTTACTGTTTTCCAGTAGATCGGCCTCACATTACATATATTAATCAATTTTCAAATTCAGTTCAGTTCTTTTCAATATCGCAGCTTGTTGCCCCCACAGCCTGTATCTAGTTCAAGACCTCTTATTATCAATGTCATTAATACGGTATCATCAACCACGTATTGGATGTCTCTGTCATTCAGTCATCAACGTAGTATGTGTTTAATGAACGTGAGAATCACTTCATGTGCACTCATTTTAGTTTAGTTTAAGTTTTACATCTTGAATTAATACGCTATTGGATAGCTCAGACATTCAGTTAACATCTCAGTAAGTGAAAATCTTTTCATGTGAGCTCATTTTTAGTTTAGGATAAGGTTTTTCCATCGTGAAATGCTATTATCAGTAACAGGTATTGGATGACACTACCATTCAGTTTACATCTCAGTAACTGTTTACTGAACATTGTTATCCATCCATGCAACCTCATTTTTAGTTTTAAGTTTCTATCGTAAAAATAAAATATTACTATCACCAGCCATGTATCGGATAGCTCAACCATTCAGTTAACATCTCAGTAAGTGAAAATCTTTTCATGTGAGCTCATTTTTAGTTTAGGATAAGGTTTTCCATCGTGAAATGCTATTATCAGTAGCCAGGTATTGGGTGGGGGCCATCCAGTTTACATCTCAGTAACAGTTTACTGAACATAGATATCCCTCCATGGACCTCATTTTTAGTTTAACTTTCTCCATCGTAAATAAAAATAAAATATTACTATCACAAACCTTGTATTGGCCTGCTCCGGCATTCAGTTTACATCTCAGTAAGTGTTTACTGAATGCAAAATCGCTACATGTGTGGTCATAAGGTTTTCTCATCGTGAAATGCTATTATCAGTAACCAGGTATTGGATGACACTACCATTCAGTTTACATCTCAGTAACTGTTTACTGAACATTGTTATCCATCCATGCAACCTCATTTTTTTAGTTTTAAGTTTCTACATCGTAAAAAATAAATATTACTATCACCAGCCATGTAACGGTAGCTCAACCATTCAGTTTACAGCTCAGTAACTGTTTACTGAACATAGACATCCCTCCATGCGAGCTCATTTTTTAGTTTAAAGTTTCTCCATCGTAAAAAATAAAATATTACTATCACAAACCATGTATTGGGTGGGTCAACCATCCAGTTTACATCTCAGTAACAGTTTACTGAACATAGATATCCCTCCATGTGACCTCATTTTTAGTTTAAAGTTTCTCCATCCTAAAAAAAAATAAAATATTACTATCACAAACTTTGTATTGACCAGCTCTGGCATTCAGTTTACAACTCAGTAAGTGTTTACTGAATGCAAAATCGCTACATGTGTGGTCATTTAGTTTAAAGTTTCTCAATCTTAAAATATTACTATCAACATCAACCATGCATTGGCCGGCTTAGTCTTTCAGTTACATCTCAGTAAGTGTTTACTGAATGCAAAATCGCTACATGTGTGGTCATTTAGTTTAAAGTTTCTCAATCTTTAAATATTACTATCATCATCAACCATGCATTGCCTGGCTAGTCTTTCAGTTTACATCTCAGTGAGTGTTAACTGAATGTGGAAATTATCACGTGTTAGCATTTAGTTTAGTTTCAAGTTTCAATTAAATACTAACACCATCCCCGTATTGGGCTGTCGGGCATTCAGTTACACTCGGAGAGTGTTTACTGAACGTCGAAATCATTTCCTGTAGGCCCGTTTTTTACTTAAACCCGTCTCCACTCCAAACCGGACCTCCGGTCCAAGTCAGGACCGCCGGTCCTGACTGGTTTGGAGTGGAGACGGGTTTAAGTAAAAAACGGGCCTACAGGAAATGATTTCGACGTTCAGTAAACACTCTCCGAGTGGTAACTGAATGCCGACAGCCCAATACGGGGATGTGTTAGTATTTAATTGAAACTTGAAACTAAACTAAATGCTAACACGTGAAATTTCCACATTCAGTTAACACTCACTGAGATGTAAACTGAAAGACTAGCCAGGCAATGCATGGTTGATGATGATAGTAATATTTAAAGATTGAGAAACTTTAAACTAAATGACCACACATGTAGCGATTTTGCATTCAGTAAACACTTACTGAGATGTAAACTGAAAGACTAAGCCGGCCAATGCATGGTTGATGTTGATAGTAATATTTTAAGATTGAGAAACTTTAAACTAAATGACCACACATGTAGCGATTTTGCATTCAGTAAACACTTACTGAGTTGTAAACTGAATGCCAGAGCTGGTCAATACAAAGTTTGTGATAGTAATATTTTTTTTTATTTAGGATGGAGAAACTTTAAACTAAAAATGAGGTCACATGGAGGGATATCTATGTTCAGTAAACTGTTACTGAGATGTAAACTGGATGGTTGACCCACCCAATACATGGTTTGTGATAGTAATATTTTATTTTTTACGATGGAGAAACTTTAAACTAAAAAATGAGCTCGCATGGAGGGATGTCTATGTTCAGTAAACAGTTACTGAGCTGTAAACTGAATGGTTGAGCTACCGTTACATGGCTGGTGATAGTAATATTTATTTTTTACGATGTAGAAACTTAAAACTAAAAAAATGAGGTTGCATGGATGGATAACAATGTTCAGTAAACAGTTACTGAGATGTAAACTGAATGGTAGTGTCATCCAATACCTGGTTACTGATAATAGCATTTCACGATGAGAAAACCTTATGACCACACATGTAGCGATTTTGCATTCAGTAAACACTTACTGAGATGTAAACTGAATGCCGGAGCAGGCCAATACAAGGTTTGTGATAGTAATATTTTATTTTTATTTACGATGGAGAAAGTTTAAACTAAAAATGAGGTCACATGGAGGGATATCTATGTTCAGTAAACTGTTACTGAGATGTAAACTGGATGGCCCACCCACCCAATACCTGGCTACTGATAATAGCATTTCACGATGGAAAACCTTATCCTAAACTAAAAATGAGCTCACATGAAAAGATTTTCACTTACTGAGATGTTAACTGAATGGTTGAGCTATCCGATACATGGCTGGTGATAGTAATATTTTATTTTTACGACGTAGAAACTTAAAACTAAAAATGAGGTTGCATGGATGGATAACAATGTTCAGTAAACAGTTACTGAGATGTAAACTGAATGGTAGTGTCATCCAATACCTTGTTACTGATAATAGCATTTCACGATGGAAAAACCTTATCCTAAACTAAAAATGAGCTCACATGAAAAGATTTTCACTTACTGAGATGTTAACTGAATGTCTGAGCTATCCAATAGCAGTATTAATTCAAGATGTAAAACTTAAAACTAAACTAAAATGAGTGCACATGAAGTGATTCTCACGTTCATTAAACACATACTACGTTGATGACTGAATGACAGAGACATCCAATACGTGGTTGATGATATCCGTATTAATGACATTGATAATAAGAGGTCTTGAACTAGATAGGCTGTGGGGGCACCAAAGCTGCGATATTGAAAAGAACTGAACTGAATTTGAAAATTGATTAATATATGTAATGTGAGGCCGATCTACTGGAAAACAGTAAGCAAACTTTATTTGAAAAAGAATATGAGAAGACTGTAAAGCTGTGGGCGCGAAAATGATAAAAAATAAGAAGAGATGGTCTTCATAAACATAACATAAGATATCCATGACCGTAATTAATACAGTGTGAACTCTCTTAAACTATGCACACCATGAAATCTCGTCACTATGCATAACTTGTCACTCTGCGAAACAAATTATTGACTATAGTGCGACAGTGAGAATAAAAATGACCACTTATGTTTTGGAGTGCTATTCTAGTCAAGAAATACTGTAAAGATGATTATTGACTAAAGGGAATTTCGCAGACTGCTGGTGTTTGATGTGTTGAACTGTTTAAAGGAAGCATATTTGCTAGAAAAAATTCCTGTGAAATAACGCTTGTTATATGTTTTGACTACCTAGCTAATAGCATATTGCATGGCTAATAATGAAATAAAATGTCACATTTTTGTCTGACTCACTTAGCACGAGTGAAGAGATAACATTGAAAAAACTGGCAAAGGTTGAAAAACTCTGTGAAATCATATCTGTTATGATAAGTTTTGACTAGCTGCACGCTATGTTTGCCTTCTCTCTCTAATCTACACACGCGATATGAAATGTGAATTTGTTGACTGAAAGGAGTTTGATGATACGAATAGTAATTGCCGACATTGAGCATAATCTCAAAAACATAGTTTCTGCAAAAAAAAAAATAACATTAAATTAGATGCGAGCTGCGATTTGAAAACAGAAGATGTGTGATGTGTGGCTTATTGTGTGGACTCTGGAGATATGATCTCCACATATAAGTTTCTCAAGAAAAGCGGTAATATTTTTCTTGTGTGTTTGGATGTAATGGCTAAACACGGATGTCATTTTCAATAATGTTATTTGCTCATCCGACAAAGATGATTTTCCCCGTTACGTTACATTGTGTTACAGAGGGCTAAAACTGGTAGACCGTAATATTCTTATGGAAGGAGATGTAATGGAGATGGACTAAGTCCTACTTTATTTAAAAATGTCATTTTGGGCTGTAAAAGTTGATTGCGTTACGTTACATTGTGTTAGAGGGCTAAAACTGGTAGAGGTCAATATTATATGGTAAGAGATGTGCTAAGTCATACTTTCATTTAAAAAATAATTTTGGACTGCAAAAAGTTGATTTGCGTTACGCGACGTTGCGTTACATTGTGTTACAGAGGGCTAAAAGGGGTAGACGCCAATATTATATGGTGAGAGATGTAATGAAGATGGACTAAGTCATACTTTCATTTAAAAATGACCTTTTGGACTACAAAAGTCGATTTGCGATATGTTACGTTGTGTTACATTGTGTTACAGAGGGCTAAAAGGGGTAGACGCCAATAATTTATATGGTGAGAGATGTAATGAAGATGGACTAAGTCATACTTTCATTTAAAAATGACATTTTGGACTGCAAAAGTCGATTTGCGAGATGTTACGTTGTGTTACATTGTGTTACAGAGGGCTAAAAGGGGTGGCCATCAATTATTTATATGGTAAGAGATGTAATGGAGATGGTCTAACCCTCACTTTCCGTTTCAAAATGACATTTTGGACTGCAAAAAGTTGATTTGCGTTACGTTACGTTGCGTTACATTGTGTTACAGAGGGCTAAAAGGGGTAGACGCCAATATTTTATATGGTGAGAGATGTAATGAATAAGGACTAAGTCATACTTTCATTTAAAAACGATATTTGGTCTGTAGAAAGTTATGTTACATTGTGTTATAGAGGGTTAAAACTGGTATACCGTAATATTCATATGCTATGAGATGTAATGGAGATATAGTGTTTGGCTAAATGGAGTTCACATTTCAATAATGATATTCGGACAACAGCCAGAAAGTTGATCTCCACGTTGCTTAATGATGATATAATGCGATGCAATCATGTGCTAATATTTTATTTGTGTTAGAATGTAAGGGCTATAGGAGTTTGTCTAGACTTGCATACATTTTCAAACGCTATTTATGTAGGCAGTAGAAAGACTGGTTTCCCATTACGCTACATTGAACGTGTTACAAGAACTGAAAAACAGACTTAACCCAGAGCTATTTCACTATCGACTCACCGGTCTTATTCTCGTCGATTGGTGTTTTACATTGGATGATGTAGGTCTTAAGAGAGACAGCCTTGAACTCGAGGATAATGAACAAGTCAATTTAATAATAGTATCAAGACTGTGTTTTTCCATATTATCGTATATACGCTTACTTGCTTGGAATTTGTATGTGTGGAACAAAAAAAATATTTTGTGTTTGGATGTACAGTAATGGCTAAACATGGTTTTACATTTCATTATTCAGACATCGACGGAAAGTTGCTCGTTACTCTTAAAATGTTATTTGGGCAAAGAACGAAGTTAGTATATTGTCCACGTTACATTAATGTTATTTGAGCAAAGAATGCTGACATCATGTTGGTCGTGTTACCTTACAAGGTTATAAGGGTGTGAGCGATGGGTCTCGAAAATTGCCGTTAGTCTAAGTGAAATGGAGAAAGATACGTGAACAGCGGCAGCAGGAGAAAGGAAATGATGTTACTTTCCCCAACTATTAAATGATCTGGAGAGAGAGAGAAAGAGCGAGAGAGCGAGAGAGAGAGAGAGAGAGAGAGTCCACTGAATGCTATGTATATCCCACGCAGTTGTGTTTACATCAAATTAAGATTTGTTATAATAATAATAAGATTGAAGACCATCTTATGACTGGCTATTCTTAAAAAAAAAATGCTATTTGAGCAAAGAATGTTGTTACTAAGGCTTAGCACAGAACACTTGGTCTGGGAAGGGGGCAGTGATGGTTTGGCCATGGAGGGGGTAGTAGGGGTAAGGGTTTGGTGGGGTGGACGGGGAGAGGGTAAGGACCATCCCTTTACATTGGCTATCTCACTATACCTCAATCCGCCGCGAAGGTGAGACCTTGACAAGATAGCTCCACACAACAGTAATGGCTGTAGGATGCAGAGGTGATGGAGATTGAGTAAACATGCATACATTTCAATGATCACAGTTAACATGAACAATTTGTAGGTAGAGATCGCGTCTTCGTGACGATATGGAATGTTTCTCTCTTTTAGTAAACGCTAGCCTACTGACTTTGACTGAGTTTACTAAGTGAAGAGCCGTGTGGTGGACTTAGAGAGGGTGAGAGAGAGAGAGAGAGAGGGTGAGAGAGAGAGAGAGAGAGAGAGAGAGAGAGAGAGAGAGAGAGAGAGAGAGAGAGAGAGAGAGAGAGAGAGAGAGAGAGAGAGAGAGAGAGAGAGAGAGAGAGAGAGAGAGAGAGAGAGAGAGAGACAGACAGACAGAGAGACAGATCGTTACTCTTAAAATGTTATTTGGGCAAAGAACGAACGAAGTTGGTATATTCTCCACGTTACATTAATGATATTGGGTAAAGAACGAAGTTAGCATATTGGTCGTGTTACCTTACAAGGATGTAAGGGTGAGAGTGAAGGCGGGCTTGAAAATTGACATGATGGTCATCCTCTGATGCGCTGTCAGTCTAAGTGGAATGGAGAAAGATATGTGAACAGCGGCAGCAGGAGAAAGGAAAATGATGTTACTTTCCCCAACTATTAAATGATCTGGAGAGAGAGAGAGAGAGAGAGAGAGAGAGAGAGAGAGAGAGAGAGAGAGAGAGAGAGAGAGAGAGAGAGAGAGAGAGAGAGAGAGAGAGAGAGAGAGAGAGAGACAGAGACAGAGACAGAGACAGAGACAGAGCGAGAGATAGAGAGAGAGAGAGAGAGAGAGAGAGAGAGAGAGAGAGAGAGAGAGACAGAGAGAGAGACAGAGAGAGAGATAGAGAGAGACAGAGACAGAGACAGGGACAGGGACAGAGACAGAGACAGAGACAGAGAGAGATAGAGAGAGAGATCGAGAGAGAGATAGAGAGAGAGATCGAGAGAGAGATAGAGAGAGAGAGAGAGAGACAGAGAGATAGAGAGTCGCGAACCGTAGCGAAACGCACTGGTAAGGGTTGCCCGGTATGGGAGCGGGTGGGGATGAGGGGTGGGAGTGATTGATTGATGGCTGACAGGTGTAGGTCTGTCGTAAGTATCTCGCGCCTCCTTACCGGAATCCACAGTGTATGGGGAGTCGTCGTGGGACGAACATCAACACTCTGAAGACAAATGACCCAAGGGAATGGCCAACTTCTGCAGGAGAGTGCTCTCTCACCCCTCACCACTTGCGACTTCCTGTAGGGGAGCTAATGGTTTGTCTAACCTCATAATGACCCAGAGCACTCTCTCCAGACGAAGGGGAAGCTCCATCCAACCCACACCCAAAACAACATAACAGATTGTGTTGCCTTCTCCTCACATCTACACACTAACTCACGATTAAGGCTACGCAAAAACACACATACATATTCTTTTACTCATTCCTCACTCTTCCTTCTATTTTCTTACTCTATCACATACTATACCACGTACTCTCACACTACTCCCATCTTTCCTGACTAGACACGCGCGCGCGGGGTGGGGGGCCGCACCTGCTCGCCCGCCACTCAAGTCCGCCACGCGCCAAACTTCCGGGAAATCCCCCAAAAACCCTATGTGACTAGACACCCGCGCTGCGACGACGACCTCGCGTGCCACCTGGCACCCAACAACATGACCTCCCCTCTTTCCTGACCACATACCCAAACACCGGACGCTCACACGCGTCCGAAACACCCCAAAAATTCCCCGAAAATCCACCAAAAACCTGTGCAACTACACACCTGCGCACCAGCTGTCGGATGGCACTCCAGGGAGTGCCACCTGACAGCTGGTGCGCGCGGTCGTAGTCGTATATTTCACTACTAATATTGTACCAGTTGATCATTTGGCCCTTAAAGAGGAAGGCTAATTTTCTGAGTGAGGCGGTAATTGTTGAGACGCACGTAGTGAGAGAATGGGGGAGGGGATGGCTGACCCCATGGACATTTAGAATCAAAGAATCCCTCTTCCCTCGCCCTGTGGTCCCCTCATGACGTCAGAAGCATCTGAGTGGACAGGAAATCATACAAATACCTGTTCTCTGATTGGTCAACTTGATGGGAAGGACGTAATCTCGGATCAGGCTAGTAAAGCTGAAGGTATGACTAGGGCCGTCACCACTAGGGCTACAGTCACAGTCAGAAGATATCACCAAGGACTAGTCATGTCTCCAAGTTGTCCAGCGTCAAGTTAACCAACGGTTGTACTTACAAAAGATAACTAAAGATGCATAATAGAAGTAGTTGTGAAGAATACACGTGTGCTCCACGTCCCCTCCTGAACACCCCTTGGCTTCCCTGGGGTGTTCCATGATCCATCCGGAACACCCTTGATCACTTGGGATGTTCCACGTCCCCTCCTAACCCCTCTAAGGGAGCCGGTCGGCCGAGCGGACAGCACACTGTACTTGTGACCCTGTGGTCCCGGGTTCGATCCTGGGCGCCGGCGAGAAACAATGGGCAGAGATTCTTTCACCCTATACCCCTGTTACCTAGCAGTAAAATAGGTACCTGGGTGTTAGCCAGCTGTCCTCCTGGGGGTGGAGGCCTGGTCGAGGACCGGGCCACGGGGACACTAAAGCCCCGAAATCATCTCAAGATAACCTCAAGATAACCCCCCACCGTGATCTCCCTGGTGGTGTTCCACGTCCTCTCCTGAACACCTTTGGCCTCCCTGGGGTGTTCCACGTCCCCTCCTGAACACTCTTGACCTTTTAAAAATTTTGCACCTATCTTCCAGAATATCCCTTCTCTGATCTTCCTCCTCCTGTGATCTTCCTCAGCATCGCACATCTCTCCTGAGCTCATCTGGCTTCTCTCATCACCTCTCTCTGGGAAAGTAATTTCCTGTCACCTGCAGCAGAATATTATAAGTCTTCCTGCTGATGTCTCGGAAAACCTAATTTAACTTTCGAACATTTTCAAATGTGCCAGAAAGCAGATCCATCTTAAAAAATTTACATTCAGTTTTCCTGCCAGTGAACACATGACACGTAATTTTCATTCCGTGTTCAGGGGTTAAATGTAACTTTTTCAGAGCAGGATAATGAATTAAAAAACAAACGTTCAACAAGTTCTATTTTGCCTTGCTTTCTTATTGAGAAAACGTTGCTTACTTGTCCAGTTTTAATTCACGAGAGTCTGATGAACATTTTACCAGTTCAACTTCTTTATGCCACTTATACAGCCGTGATTATGAGCACCCATTGTTACCTAGCAGTAAAATAGGTACCTGGGTGTTAGTCAGCTGTCACGGGCTGCTTCCTGGGGGTGGAGGCCTGGTCGAGGACCGGCCGCGGGGACACTAAAAAAGCCTCGAAATCATCTCAAGATAACCTCAAGATAACCCATAGTTTTAAGGGAGATCACTCAACCTCCTAAGAGCACGGCGTCATTTTTCATACTTCCTCTAACGTGAATCGAGAACGTGTTACGTGTTACTCTAACGTGTAACGTGTATAGAGATGCGAGTTACACAATCCGTCATCTAACAAGTTTCGTGCTCGTCTCTCTATATGAGAGAATGTTTGTCTATTCAGGGTTGGAGGCGAAATGCTTGGGGCTAGTCTCACCCAACTCTGCATTGTGACTTTTGACTGTGTATCGAGTGCCATAGGGTGGATAGGGAAGGACTCCATGCACCTCCTTAAGAAGGATTGTTTCCTATTTCGAACCCCAGAGACCCCTATGGTGTCTGAAAGGGGGATTTGATTGTCCATAGAAAGCTTACTTCAGATTGTTCAGGTGCTACTGAGGTTGACTCTACGCCAGTAACATAGATATAATATTACTTGAGCATGTGTTGCTGACATAGAAAGAAAACGTGAGGGATAAATGAAGAAAGAACGAGAGGGAGGGAAGGAGAAAGAACGAAAAAAGGGAGGGTTGAGAGACCGGAAGGGAGAAATATGAAGAGATGATGAGTAGGCATGAGAACACAAATGGGAGAGAGAAGAAAACCGATTAGCGCGGGAAGGAAAGAAAGAAGGACAGACAGTGAGATGAGAGAACGGGAGGGAGAGAGAACGGGAGGGAGAGGTAACGGGTAGGAGAGGTAATGGGAGGGAGAGGGAACGGGAGGGGCAACGGGTAGGAGAGGTAATGGGAGGGAGAGGGAACGGGAGGGGCAACGGGTAGGAGAGGTAATGGGAGGGAGAGGGAACGGGAGGGAGAGGGAACGGGAGGGAGAGGGAACGGGAGGGAGAGGGAACGGAAGGGAGAGGGAACGGGAGAGGGAACAGGAGGGAGAGGGAACGGGAGGGAGAGAGAACGGGAGGGAGAGGGAACGGGAGGGAGAGGGAACGGGAGGGAGAGAGAACGGGAGGGAGAGGGAACGGGAGGGAGAGGGAACGGGAGGGAGAGGGAACGGGAGAGGGAACAGGAGGGAGAGGGAACGGGAGGGAGAGAGAACGGGAGGGAGAGGGAACGGGAGGGAGAGGGAACGGTAGGGAGAGGTAATATGTGTTAGAGCGAAAAGGAGATAGAGGGAACAGGAGGAAGTAGGAACGGAAAGAAGAGGAAAAAGGTAGGAGAGGAAATGGGAGGGAGAAGGAACAGAAGGGGAGAAGGAACGTGAGGGAAAGGGAACAGGAGGAAGAGGGAACGGGAGAGAGAGATCTCCCCACCTTCCACTGACCTGGGAGGTGGTAGTGTCACTGACCTGGGAGGTGGTAGTGTCACTGACCTGGGAGGTGGTAGTGTCACTGACCTGGGAGGTGGTAGTGTCACTGACCTGGGAGGTGGTAGTGTCACTGACCTGGGAGGTGGTAGTGTCACTGACCTGGGAGGTGGTAGTGTCACTGACCTGGGAGGTGGTAGTGTCACTGACCTGGGAGGTGGTAGTGTCACTGACCTGGAAGGTGGTAGTGTCACTGACCTGGGAGGTAGTAGTGTCACCGCCCTGGGAGGTGGTAATGTCACTGACCTTGGAGGTGGTAATGTCACTGACCTGGGATGGGGTAGTGTCATTGACCTGGAAGGAGGAAGTGTCATTATCCTGGGAGGTTGTAGTGTCTCCACCCTGGGAGGTGGTTGTGTCACTGATCTGGGAGGTGGGAGTATCACTAACCTGGGAGGTGGTAGTGTCACTGTCCTAGGAGGTGGTAGTGTCATTGACCTGGGAGGTGGGAGAGTTACTGACCTGGGAAGTGGAAGTGTCACTGACCTGGAGAGTGGGATTTTGGAGTGTCACTGACCTGGGAGATGGTAGTGTCACTGACTTGGGAGGTGGTAGTGTCACTGACTTGGGAGGTGGTAGTGTCACTGACCGGGGTTGTTGTAGTGTCACTGATCTGGGAGGTGGTAGTGTCACTTACCTGGGAGGTGGTAGTGTCACTTACCTGGGAGGTGGTAGTTTCACTGACCGGGGAGGTGGGAGTGTCACAGACCTGGTTGGTGGTAGTGTGACAGAGCTGGGAGATGGTTGTGTTATGATAATCTCCTTCAAGGGAGATTTGGCCTGCTCTTTCCTATCATCATATTACTTCAGTACATCTACAACATCTGGATACTACAAGCAAGTGTCGTACGTATTGAGTAAAATACGTTTCTGCCAAGCGCATACGTATCAAACACTCGCTCTCCACCTCCCCCCTCCACCTTCTTCGATCACCAAACCACCACTTCCAGCCCGCACACTTCTGATTGGTGAATCGACGTCTGCACCTCTGCACCTCTGCACTTCAGCGCCATCTACATAGCCGATGACTGAGCATGCACATCCATTGCATTTAGAATATCCTGTGCTCTCAAAGCTGATACAACCATATGATATACGCACTGTTTATTAGTGGATGTTTTCCGCCAGCGCTTTGTTCTCAGCACCTGTTACTTCATTTCTTTTCTTTATTCATTGTAGAGCAACGTCACCGCTATTTTATTTTATGATATTTTTTGACTTTATAATCTTGTTTGTTTGCACTGTACATAGCCAAGGGATTGTCTTTGTTCATATTTGTTTTCAAGTTAAATTAAAGTTTCATAGTTCATACTATTGGTTTTGCGTGTTTTCCCTTTATCACAGAAGGCAACAGCCAAGCAGTCAACTTTTTTTTGTAAATGTGATTGGCATTGACACCAGCCATAAGGAGGACTGCCGAACAACTACACTTCTTTTTTACATCACATTTAATGGGGGCCTGTCCTAGGAGCCTCACTCAGGTACTGATACTAGATCATCAATTTGTGGTAAGCGTACTTGGCTTTGATACAGTTGCTTTTCAATATTTTCATAACGTTTAATATTTATATGGCGCTGTGTATTTTGTGCAATCCGAGGGTAACATATTGTGAGTGTTGGATAACTGTGGATTACGTGGTGATTGGAGGCCTCAGTCATTCTCTTAATTGGTCGTCCATTCCTCAGTGTTATTATTCGTGTATTCCACCTTTTTTGTCCCTAGGATATTTCTCAAATTCAGGGAGATCATCATTTTGGTACCCTGGTACTTTCATTTGTCTTCGGGCCACGCACTCTATCTTCTGCAATCCGACCAAAGGAGGATACAGAGGGCCATAGTTCCTCTAGCACGGACTACGCTGTTGAGTTGGGACCTCAACAGCAGTTCTCGTCACCAGTTGACACTCGCACCCCTACACGTCGGTCAGAGATGATGATATTTACTCAGGTAAGGAATTAGCATTCTTTTTTTCAGAGCACAAGGAACGCTAATTCTGTAAGTATCATATAATTAAGTAGGAAACCCCTTGCTTCTGTCCTATAGAGACAAGGCAAGTTATCCCTACATTCTTGGACTACCCTTTCACTTTTGAACCAATTAAAAGTTTCATTTGTTTTAGAAGCTATCGGTTTCATTTATTGAGTAGAATTTTCTTGCCCTTATTCTCTTATATTGAGTACCGGGTACAAGATTTCCTGCGATTTTGATTGACTAATCATTTAACTTCTAATATTAACGTTAATTGTTAACGATTAAATTTCCACAGGATAGTTACCAGTTGCCACGTCATCCTGTTACTGACACTTATAATATCACAGGTATATTCGTTGTACATTTATTTGCTATCTCAACATGTTTCGTCTCCCAGTATTTCGTAGTGATCCAGACAGTGAAGTAGGGAACTTAATTCGTGCCAGGAAAACAGAATTACAAACTCTTGCACACGAGTATCACCTAGATGTTCCCCATGTAGCCAACAAAAGTGACTTGTACAATATTATCCTGGCCCACCTCTTAGATGAAGGAATTATAGACTCTGATTCTCACGAAAACTATTCTATTGCAGATTGGCAAGCTCTGGCAGCTATGAAGTTAAAGCTAGAACTAGCGAAGGTAGAGCGTGAACGCCAAAAAGAAGCTCTACAACTTGCTAATGCCGAACGTGAACAACAAAAAGCTCTCCAGCTAAAGAATGAAGAGGTTGCCCTAAAGAAAGAAGAACAGGAACGCGAGGCGGCCCTACAACGAGAGCGTGAGAGGGAACAGCTAGAAGCAAGAAAACGTCACCTGGAGATGCAACGTGAGCACGATAAGAAGAAAGCTGAGAGTGTTCTAGAATATCGTCGACAAGAACTCGCCTTCGAAACTACACACCACACTTAGCGCCAACAAGCTACCGATAGTCTCCCAGTAAACTTCAATGTCTCCCATGCCAGTAAGTTAATGCCACCATTCGTTGAGACAGAGATAGATGTGCTTTTTACTACTTTTGAGGCCATAGCTCAAAAACTTAGCTGGGCTGAAGTTCAATGGTCTACCCTTCTCAGAGTGCACCTCACAGGTAGAGCTGCGATTACTCTCAGTACCTTAGCGTCTGAGAATAACTACCAGACCCTGAAGCAAGCAGTTTTAGACGCCTACCTTCTATCCACCGAAAGCTACAGACGAAAATTCCGTGATTATCTAAAGGCAAGTACCACCACGTTTTTAGAATTTGCCAATACTAAGAAAAGATATTTCATGAAATGGCTGGAAGCAGCACATGTCTCTAAATTTTCAGAACTCGTCAACCTCATTCTAGTTGAGGGATTCTTTAGACGTGCTTCCCCTTCCATCCGTTTATATTTAGCAGACAAAGAAGAAAACGACTACATCAGATGTGCGAAGTCGGCTGACACCCACAGCCTCATACACCGGCTAACACCAGACCCACCTTCCAGTAAGAAGTCTTGGTATAGTTATGACAAAGTGAGTACCGATCAGGCGATCTCTGAATTGTATTGTAAGTATTGCAAGCTCTATGGACATACCATAGATAAGTGTGGAAAAGCTCAATACAAAGGCTATAGTGAAACTCCAAAACCCAAACCGACTCCTAAGTCCGGTAAGCCTGTGATGAATGTTGGTGTTCCTGTTAATGATCTTTCTCTCTTTAGCAAACACCTGTTTCCTGGAACTGTCTCTACCAACAGTACAGATTCGGAGGGACGTTTCAAATTGAAGATCTTGAGGGACACAGCGGCTCTTCAGTCAATAATATTGAAATCGGCTGTGCTTAACATCACCTACACCGGGGAAACCGTCCTTATCACTGACCTCACAGCTACCACTCCGTATCCACTCGCCAGAGTCCACCTGGACTGTCCTTTTGTGACCGGTGAAGTCCAAGTCGCCATCAGGGAAAAGCCTTTTCCCATATCAGGGGTACAACTTCTCCTAGGCAACGACTTGGCCGAAGATCTGTAACCGTCCATCCTGATCATCATGGACAAACCCCAGGTATGTGACTCTGTAGTGGACAACCCCATCTTAAAGTATGTTCCAGCAGAGGTCCAAGAAAGTGATGAAGTCTCTCCTCCGGTTATGGTGACCACCCGTGCGCAAGCTGCACGCCCTCAACCAGCTGACTCTACTGCTACCGCTGTCCCTCAAGACCATCAGAATCTACCACCGATTCTTACTATGTTGGAGTTCCGTAAGTTACAGAGGGAGGATCCTTCATTAACACCATTATTTTTCCAGGCTGAGACTCAACCTGACAGTATCCCTGGGTTCTTCCTAGAAAATCAGTTGCTCTACCAAAGGTACAGACCCAGTAAGCTGACGGAGGATGACGATTGGGCTAATGTAGACCAACTAGCAGTTCCCACTAGCCTACAGCCCGATATTCTACACCTGGCCCATGGAGCGCTTTCTCACTATGGTTTTAATAAAACCTATCACGGAATTAGACAAGACTACTACTGGCCAGGTATGGTTAAAGATGTCAAAAGTTACGTACAACAGTGTCATATATGTCAGATGGTAGGAAAATCTAACATCCCGATTCCCAAGGCTCCTTTAATTCCTATCCCGGTGCCTGCGGAACCTTTCCACAGACTCATCATAGACTGTGTTGGTCTTTTACCCCGGACCAGTTCTGGCAACGCTTATATACTAACCATCCTGTGTCCAACCTCCAGATTCCCCATAGCAGTTCCTGTAAAGAACATTACGGCTGCTACGGTGGTGAAACAACTATTGAAGATCTTTACCCAATACGGATTTCCTCGGGAGATTCAAAGTGACTGTGGCACCAACTTCACCAGTGATCTCTTGAAGAAGACACTGGAAGAATTCAACATCACTCGGGTATTGTCCAGTCCCTATCATCCTGCTTCACAGGGTTCTCTTGAACGTAGTCACCAAACGATTAAATCACTCCTAAAGAAATTTTGCAATGAAACCATGAAAGACTGGAATAAACAACTTGACATCATCATGTGCATTTTCAGAAGTCTCCCAAATGAGTTTCTAGGAGTATTTCCTTATGAGATGCTCTACGGACGTAGGTGCTATACTCCTCTTAAAGCTTTTAAAGACTCTCTACGTAATGCCACCTTCAGTGACCCTCAGAATGTGCCCCAGTTTCTTCCAAACTTAAAGCACATTCTAGAGAGAGTACGTAAATTTGCTAATGACACTCTATTAAAAGCTCAAGATAGGATGAAGACTCATTTTGACCAACGCAGCAAAATCAGGAAATTTAAAACAGGAGACTTCGTGTTGGCATATTTTCCGATCCCTGGTTCACCATTGCAAAACAAATTTTCAGGACCTTACCGCATCAAGGAGTGCAGAAACAACCACAACTACGTTCTTGAGACTCCAGAGAGGCGGCGGAAGACCCAGTTGTGCCACGTCAATCTTCTAAAGGAGTATAAAGGTATTCCCCCCACTGTGCTAATATCACTCTCCACTTTCAAAGATCCATACCTCCACAGTGAGACCTTCCCTGCTTCTTCGGATAGCACTGACTCTGAGTCAGTGTCTTTCAACTCGGAAATCCTTAATGATCTTCCTAAAAATTTACAGGACTGTAATAGTGCTCCTCTGCTATGTTCTGATCCCATTCTCGCCTCTCCAGATATTACGAAGCCCTTCATCATCAATGTCGACGCCAGTGGTACCGGCATCGGGGGCTTCCTGATGCAACAACGAGGCGAGGAGGTTCTTCCTGTCAGCTACTACAGCTACAAGTTGAAGCCCCCATCAAAAGAACTATAGCACTATAGAAAAGGAACTCCTCTCCATCGTCCTGAATCTGCAACATTTCGAACCTTACCTACAGGGGAATCGGTCTATTACCATCTACTCAGACCATAATCCCCTGCGGTTCCTACAACAGGCCCAATTCAGCAATCAACGTCTTCTCCGCTTGGCTCTGTCCTTGCAGAATTTTAATCTGGAGATCTTCTACATCAAATGTTCGGACAACATCATAGCCGACGCCCTCTCCAGAATCTACGAGGTAGAGACAGCTACTCCTACCTCTACACCTGCTACTGAAGTAACTTAACCCATAAGAGCAGGCTTCGGGGGAGAGCTGTTACGATAATCTCCTTCAAGAGAGATTTGGCCTGCTCTTTCCTATCATCATGCTACTTCAGTACATCTACAACATCTAGATACTACAAGCAAGTGTCGTACGTATTGAGTAAAATACGTTTCTGCCAAGCACATACGTATCAGACACTCGTTCTCCACCTTCCCCCTCCACCTTCTTCGATCACCAAACTACCACTTCCAGCCCGCACGCTTCTGATTGGTGAATCGACATATACACCTCTGCTTTTCAGTGCCATCTACATAGCCGATGACTGAGCATGCACAGCCATTTAATTTAGAATATCCTGTGCTCTCAAAGCTGATACAACCATATGATATACGCACTGTTTATTAGTGGATGTTATCAGCCAGCGCTTTTTTCTCAGCACCATTTAATTCATTTCTTGTCTTTATTCATTGTAGAGTAACGTCACCATAATTTTATTTTATGTTATTTTTGACTTTATAATCTTGTTTGTTTGCATTGTACATAGCCAAGGGATTGTCTTTGTTTATATTTGTTTTCAAGATAAATTAAAGTTTCATTATTCATAATATTTGTTTTGCTTGTTTTCCCTTACTTTACCACAGAAGGCAACAGCCAAGCAGTCAACATTTTTTTTTGGAAATGTGATTGGCATTGACACCCGTCATAAGGAGGACTGCCGAACAACTACACTTTTTTTCCATCACAGTTGTGTCACTGACCGGTGTGGTGGTAGTTTCGCTGAACTGGGAGGTGGTAGCGTCACTGACCAGGGAGGTGGGTGGGTCACTGATCAGGGAGGTGGTAGTGTCACTGACCAGGGAGGTGGTAGTGTCACTGACCAGGGAGGTGGTAGTGTCACTTACCTAGGAGGTGGTAGTATCACTGACCTGGGAGGTCGTAGTATCACTGACCTGGTAGTTGTTAGTGTCACTGGTTTGGGAGGTGGTAGTGTCACTGGTTTGGGAGGTGGTAGTGTCACTGACCTGGGAGGTGGTAGTGTCACTGACCTTGGAGGTGGTAGTGTCACTGACCTTGGAGGTGGTAGTGTCACTGACCTTGGAGGTGGTAGTGTCACTGACCTGGGAGGTGGGAGTGTCACTGACCTGGGAGGTGGGAGTGTCACTGACCTGGGAGGTCGTAGTGTCACTGACGGGGGAGATTGTAGTGTCACAGATCTGGGAGTTTGTAGTTTCACTGCCCTGGGAGGTGGGAGTGTCACTGTTTTGGGAGGTAGTAGTGTCACCGCCCAGGGAGGTGGGAGTGTCACTGAAATCGGAGGTGGGAGGGTCACTGACCTGGGAGATGGGAGTGTCACTGAAATCGGAGGTGGGAGTGTCACTGACCATGGAAGTGGGAGCGTCATATACCTGGGAGTTGGTAGTGTCACTGACCTATTAGGTGGGAGTGTCACTGACCTGGAAGGTCGAAGGTTAACTGACCTGAAAGGTGGAAATGTCACTAGCCTGGGAAGTGGTGTGTCACTGACCTGGGAGGTGGTAGTATCACTGACCTAGGAGGTGGGGGGTGTCACTGACCTGGGAGGTGGTAGTCTCACTAACCTGGGAGGTGGTAGTGTCACTAACCTGGGAGGTGGTAGTGTCACTGCCCTAGGAGGAGGTAGTGTCACTGACCTGGGAGGTGGTAGTGTTACTAACCTGGCAGGTGGTAGTGTCACTGACGTGGGAGGTGGTAGTGTAACTGACCTCTGAGGTGGGAGTATCACTGACCTGGCAGGGAGGAGTGTCACTGACTTGGAAGGTGGAAGAGTCACTGACCTGGGAGGTGGTAGTGTCACTGACCTGGGTGGTGGTAGTGTCACTGACCTGGGAAGTGTTAGTGTCACTATCCTAGTAAGTGGCAGTGTCCCTGTTTTGGGAGGTGGTAGTGTAACTGACCTCTGAGGTAGGAGTATCACTGACCTGGCAGGGAGGAGTGTCACTGACCTAGGAAGAGGTAGTGTTACTGACCTGGGAGGTGGTAGTCTCACTGACCTGGGAGGTGGTAGTCTCACTGACCTAGGAGGTGGCAGTGTCATTGACCTGAGATGTGGTTGTGTCAAAGACCTGGGAGATAGTAGTATCACTGACTGGGGATATGGTAGTGTCAACGACAAGGGAGGTAGTAGTGTCACAGCCCTTATAGAAGGTAATGTCACTGAACTTGGAAGTGGGAGTGTCATTGACCTAGGAGTTGGTAGTGTCACCGACCTGGGAGGTGGTAGGTTAACTGACTTGGGAGGTGGGAGTGTCACTGACCTATGAGATGAGAGTGTCACTGACCTGGGAGGTGGAAGTGTCACTGACCTGGGAGGTGGTAGGTTAACTGACCTGGGAGGTGGTAGTGTCACTGACCTGGTAGATGGTAGTGTCAATGACCTGGGAGGTGGTAGTGTCACTGAACATGGAGGTGGGAGTGAAACTGACCTGGGAGGTGGGAGTGTCACTGACCTGAGAGGTGGGAGTATCACTGAATTTGGAGGTGGTAGTGTGACAGACCTGGGAGATGGCAGAGTCACTGACCTTGGAGGTGGGAGTGTAACTGACCTGGGAGGTGGTAGTGTCACTATCCTGAGGGGTGGTAGTGTCACTGACCTGGGAGGTGGTAGTGTCACTGACCTGGGAGGTGGTAGTGTCACTGACCTGGGAGGTGGGAGTGTCACTGACCTGGGAGATGGCAGAGTCACTGACCTTGGAGGTGGGAGTGTAACTGACCTGGGAGGTGGTAGTGTCACTATCCTGAGGGGTGGTAGTGTCACTGACCTGGGAGGTGGTAGTGTCACTGACCTGGGAGGTGGTAGTGTCACTGACCAAGGAGGTGGTAGTGTCACTGACCTGGGAGGTGGTAGTGTCACTGACCTGGGAGGTGGGAGTGTCACTGACCTGGAAGGTGGTAGTCTCACTAACCTGGGAGGTGGAAGTGTCACTGCCCTAGAAGGAGGTAGTGTCACTGACCTGGGAGGTGGTAGTGTCACTAACCTGGGAGGTGGGAGTGTCACTGACCAGAGAGGTGGTAGTTATCACTGACCTGGAAAGTGGTAGTGTAACTGACCTGGGAGGTGGTAGTGTCACTGACTTGGGAGGTGGTAGTGTCACTGACCTGAGAGGTAGTAGTGTCACTGACCTGGGAGGGGGGAGTGTCACTGACCTGGGAGGTGGGAGTGTCACTGACCAGAGAGGTGGTAGTTATCACTGACCTGGAAAGTGGTAGTGTAACTGACCTGGGAGGTGGTAGTGTCACTGACTTGGGAGGTGGTAGTGTCACTGACCTGAGAGGTAGTAGTGTCACTGACCTGGGAGGGGGGAGTGTCACTGACCTGGGAGGTGTGAGTGTCACTGACCTGAGAGGTGGTAGCGTCACTGACCTAGGAGGTAGTAGTGTCACTGACCTAGGAGGTGGTAGTGTCACTGACCTATGAGGTGGTAATGTTACTGAAATGGGAGGGGGGAGTGTCACAGACCAGGGAGGAGGTAGTAGTGTCACTGACATGTGAAGTGGGAGTGTCACTGACCTGGGAGGTGGTAATGTCACTAACCTAGGAGGTGTTAGTGTCACTGACCTAGGAGGTGGTACGGTAACTGACCTGGGAGGTGGGAGTGTCACTGACCTGGGAGGTGGGAGTTTCACTGACCTGGGAGGTGGGAGTGTCACTGACCTGGGAGGTGGTAGTGTCACTGACTTGGGAGGTTGGAGTGTCACTGACCAGGGAGGTGTAGTGTCACTGACATGTAAGGTGGTAGTGTCACTGACCTGGCAGGTGGTAGTGTCACTGACCTGGGAGGTGGTGGTGTTACTGACTTGGGAAGTTGTAGTGTCACTGACCTGGGAGGTGGTGGTGTTACTGACTTTGGAAGTTTTAGTGTCACTGACCTGGGAGTTTGTAGTGTCACTAGCCTGGGAGGTGGTAGTGTCACTGACCTGGGATGTAGTAGGGTAACTGACCTGTGTGGTGGGAGTGTCACTGACCTGGAAGGTGGGAGTGTCACTTACCTGGGAGGTTTTAGTGTCACCGCCCATGGAGGTGGTAGTGTCACTGACCTGTGAGGCGGGAGTATCACTGACCTCTGAGGTGGGAGTGTCACTGACCTGGCAGGGAGGAGTGTCACT
The DNA here is from genome assembly GCF_040958095.1 of Procambarus clarkii. Taxonomy (NCBI): domain Eukaryota; kingdom Metazoa; phylum Arthropoda; class Malacostraca; order Decapoda; family Cambaridae; genus Procambarus; species Procambarus clarkii. The sequence goes on from NC_091203.1 coordinate 2,985,906, forward strand.
GACCTGGGAGGTGGTAGTGTCACTGACCTGGGATGTGGTAGTGTCAACGACAAGGGAGGTGGTAGTGTCACTGACCTGGGAGGTGGTATTATCACTGACCTGGGAGGTGGAAGTATCACTGACCTGGGAGGTGGTAGTGTCACTGATTAGGGAGGTGGTAGTGTCACTGACCTGGGAGGTGGTAGTGTCACTGACCTGAGAGGTGGGAGTATCACTGACCTGGGGGGTTGTAGTGTCACTGACCTGGGAGGTGGTAGTGTCACTGACCAGAGAGGTGGGAGTGTAACTGACCTGGGAGGTGGTAACTTAACTGACTTGGCAGGTGGTAGTGTCACTGGCCTAGGAGGTGGTAGGGTCACTGACCTGGGAGGTGGTAGTGTCACTGACCAAGGAGGTGGTAGTGTCACAGACCTGGGAGGTGGTAGTCTCACTAACCTGGGAGGTGGGAGTGTCACTGACCTTGGAGGCTGGAGTGTCACTGACCTGGGAGGTGTTAGTGTAACTGACCTGGGAGGTGTTAGCGTCACGGACCTGGGAGGTGGTACGGTAACTGACCTGGGAGGTGGGAGTGTCACGGACCTGGGAGGTGGAAGTTTCACTGACTTGGGAGGTGGGAGTTTCACTGACCTGGAAGGTGGGAGTGTCACTGACCTGGGAGGTGGGAGTGTAACTGACCTGGGAGGTGGTAACTTAACTGACTTGGCAGGTGGTAGTGTCACTGACCTGGGAGGTGGTAGTGTCACTGACCTAGGAAGTAGGGGTGTCACTGACCTGGGAGGTGGGAGTGTAACTGACCTGGGAGGTGGTAGTGTCACTGACCTAGGAGTCGGGGGTGTCACTGACCTGGAAGGTGGTAGTGTAACTGGCCTGGGTGGTGGAAGTGTCACTAACGTGGGAGGTGGTAGTGTCACTGACCTGGGAGGTGGTAGTGTCACTGACCTTGGAGGTGAGAGTGTAACTGACCTGGGAGGTGGAAGTGTCACTGCCCTAGGAGGAGTTAGTGTCACTGACCTGGGAGGTGGTAGTGTCACTAACCTGGGAGGTGGTAGTGTCACTGACCTTGGAGGTGGGAGTGTAACTGACCTGGGAGGTGGAAGTGTCACTGCCCTAGGAGGAGGTAGTGTCACTGACCTGGGAGGTGGTAGTGTCACTAACCTGGGAGGTGGTAGTATCACTGACCTGGGAGGTGGTAGTGTCAATGACCTTGGAGGTGGGAGTGTAACTGACCTGGGAGGTGCGAGTATCACTGACCTGGGGCGTGGAAGTGCCACAAGCATTAGAGGTGGTAGTGTCACTGACCTGGGAGGTGATAGTGTCACCGCCATAGTAGGTGAGAGTGTCACTCACCTTGGAGGGTGGAGTGTCACTGACCTGAAAGGTGGGATTGACACTGACCTGGGAGGTGGGAGTGTCACAGACCTGGGAGTTCGTTGTGTTTTTGACCTAAGAGGTGGTAGTGTCACTGACATGTGAAGTGGGAGTGTCACTGACCGGGGAGGTGTTAGTGTTACTGACCTAGGAGGTGGTACGGTAACTGACGTGGGAGGTGGGAGTGTCACGGACCTGGGAGGTGGAAGTTTCACTGACTTGGGAGGTGGGAGTTTCACTGACCTGGGAGGTGGGAGTGTCACTGACCTGGGAGGTGGGATTATCACTGACCTGGGAGGTCCGAGCGTCACTGACCTGGGAGAAGGTAGTGTCACTGACATGGGAGGTCCGAGTGTCACTGACTTGGGAGGTAGGAGTGTCACTGAACTGGGAGGTGGGAGTGTCACTGACCTGGGAGGTGGGGGTGTCTCTGATCTGGGAGGTAGGGGTGTCACTGACCTGGGAGGTGGGAGTGTCACTGACCTGGGAGGGGAAGTATCACTGACTTGGGAGGTGGAAGTGTCACTGACCTAGGAGGTGGGATTATCACTGACCTGGGAGGTCCGAGTGTCACTGACCTGGAAGGTGGTAATGTCACTGACGTGGGAGGTGGAAGTGTCACAGACCTGGGAGGTGGGAGTGTTACTGACCTGGGAGGTGGAGTGTCACTGACCTGGGTGGTGGTAGTGTCACTGACCGGGGAGGTTGGAGTGTCACTGACCAGGGAGGTGGTAGTGTCACTGACATGTAAGGTGGTAGTGTCACTGACCTGGGAGGTGGTAGTGTCACTGACCTGGTAGGTGGGAGTGTCAGTGACCTGGGAGATAGTAGTGTCACTGACCTGTGTGGTGGGAGTGTCACTGACCTGGAAGGTGGTAATGTCACTGACGTGGGAGGTGGGAGTGTCACTTACCTGGGAGGTTTTAGTGTCAACGCCCATGAAGGTGGTAGTGTCACTGACCTGGGAGGTGGTAGTGTCACAGACCGGGAGGTGGGAGTGTCACTGACCTGGGAGGTGGTAGTGTCACCCCAAGGAGGTGGTAGTGTCACTGACCTGGGAGGTGGTAGTGTCACAGACCCGGGAGGTGGGAGTGTCACTGACCTGGGAGGTGGTAGTGTCACCTCCCAAGGAGGTGGTAGTGTCACTGACCTGGGAGGTGGTAGTGTCACAGACTTGAGAGGTGGTAGCGTCCCTGTCCGGGGAAGTTGCAGTGTCACTGACCTGGGAGGTGGGAGTGTCTCTGACCTTGGAGGTGGTAGTTATCACTGACCTGGGAGGTGGTAGTGTCACTGACCGGGGAGGTGGGATTGACACTGACCTGGGAAGTGGGAGTGTCACTGACCTCGGAGGAGGTAGTGTTACTGACCTGGGAGGTGGTAGTGTTACTGACCTGGGAGGTAGTAGTGTCAGTGACCTGGGAAGTCAGAGTGTCACTGACTTGGGAGGTGGGAGTGTCACTGACCTTGGAGGTTTGAGTGTCACTGTCCTGGGAGGTGGGGGTGTCACTGATCTGGGAGGTAGGGGTGTCACTGACCTTGATCGTGGGTTGTTTTTGACCTAGGAGGTGGTAATGTCACTGTCTTGGGAGGGGAAGTATCACTGACTTGGGAGGTGGAAGTTTCACTGACCTGGGAGGTGGGTGTGTCACTGACCTTGGGAGGTGGGGGTGTCACTGATCTGGGAGGTGGGGGTGTCACTGACCTGGGAGTTGGGAGTGTCACTGACCTGGGGGTAGGAGTGTCACTGACCAGGCATGGGGTAGTGTCACTGACCTAGGAGGTGGGAGTATCACTGACCTGGGGGTAGGAGTGTCACTGACTTGGGAGGGGGGAGTGTCACTGACCTGGGAGGTGGGAGTGTCACTGACCTTGGAGATAGTAGTGTCACTGACCTGTGTGGTGGGAGTGTCCTTGACCTGGAAGGTGATAATGTCACTGACGTGGGAGGTGGAAGTGTCACTGACCTGGGAGGTGGTAGTGTCACTGACTTGGGAGGGGGTAGTGTCACTGACTTGGGAGGTATAGTGTCACTGACCTGGCAGGTGGGGGTGCCACTGACCAGGGAGGTGATAGTGGCATGACCTGGGAGGTGGTAGTTTGATAGGGCTGAAGAGGAGACGTCGACAGCCTGGGAATCGATCACCTCTTCATGGAACCCGGAGGACAAGTGGAGGGCGATGGTAGCCGGATGGTGAGTTACAAGTGACCCTCGCCAGTTCTCTTGGGGTGGACCACACTCGTCTGGGGAAGTTGCAGCAGATAGAGTTCCCCGAATTGATTCATGAGGCCAAAGGAGGACTTGTTGGTCCTGAGAGGGCCACTCATTTTTACATACAGGACGGCATGCTGATGAGACAGTGGAGGCCTGTGAGGATGGAGGCCGGAGAGGAATCTCTAGGTACGAGGCACCAGGTAGTGTTGCCGGCCCAGTGCAGAGCGGCAGTGTTGGATCTATCGCACTCTGTGGACTCTGCAGGTCACCGGGGGTGACCAAAAGACGCTAGTGGTAGAATCATTAGGTTCTCACATTTCCAGCTGGTGTATGGACATGAGGTGCGAAGTCCTCTGTCCATGCTGAAGGAACAATGGACACCAGGAGTGACCATGGGAACGGTCAACGGATACGTAGGGAGCGTCTCGCATTGGCGGCAGGAGTACTGGTTGGAAATTAAGCTCATCCGAGGGAAGGACAACGTAGTAGCAGATGCCCTGTCCCGTGTACACTAACCAAATATGACTCTTATTTTAAGGGGAGGGGTATGTGACGGTGTTCCCCTTTATATTTCTCCCACGCCTGCTGTAAGAGTCATATCCACTTTACCCGAGCGTTCTCTACGTCGCGGGCAGCAATTTGATATATGTGGGAACGTGTAGTGTTCTCGCGTTGGCGAGAAATTCGTAAAAGAAAAGTATTTTGGCCTGTGGTTTAGGCCCTTTAGGACGCCAATATGGCGCTGGCCCCTCCGTTTTGCCGCCAAAACTGTGTGACGTCGGTGGCACCATATTGGTCACTGACAGTGACGTGGCACAGGGAGCCAATGAAATCCGCCCCTGGCAAGTATGACGTCAAGAAGGCAGGGGGTCCAGAGATCACGCCACTTCAGGGCCACCAGTCTGACACGACACATCAAGGGGGACGAATGTGCGAAGGTTGGTCCTATCAGATTTGACAATTGTACCCGCTCCCGTGGATTTTACGTGTCACCGTAGTCTGCAAGTACGCTGTGAGGTCTTCCCTTGTTCATATGTTGGACTGAAGAGGGAATCGACGGAATATTGAGCAACAAGTGCTCCAGGGACAGGTGCTTTGCAAGAAGAAGTGAAGTCTGTGTAGTGACGTATGTGACGTCTGAGACAGTTCACCCTTCTGTGACGATGTAGAGGCTGGGCCAATCCACCGGGAAGCAGTGAAAGAAGAAACTAATTGGGAATCAGGACGACTGCAGCCGAGAAGTAGGTTGGCAGCCGCAGTTGTGAGGAGAAGTCGACGGCCGGGAGACCGACTCCAACCCTGCAAGACGTTGTGGAGGGGCACGGACCTGCGGAGGACAGAGCACGGTGACGACGCGTTTTTTGGGACGTTTATTGGGTTCCTGGAGAACGCATCAGTGTGTGTGTGGGGGCGTTCCCTACAATGAGGCGAGAGCCGGGACCAGGAGCTACAATTCAACTCTCACCGGAGGACTGAGTCCACATCAGGAGGTGGAAGTAGGTGATTCTA